>NW_027266330.1:58071736-58286736 GCF_022045235.1 Haliotis cracherodii
CACACACACTTGCACGTGCCACACCCCCACCTGCCCCCACCTCCACCGCCACACACACACTCCCCCCACTACACACCCTCTCCCGCACACACCTGCCACACAAACACCCCTACACCTGCAACACAACCACACCTGCCCCCCCCCCCCCCCCCCAACTCCCCCCCACCTGCCCCCCCCCCCACACACACACAGACACCTGCCCCCCCCCCCCCCCCCCTTAGACCTGCCACATACACACACACCTACACCTGCCACACACACAGTCACATACCTGCCACACCCATACACCTGCCCCTCCCCCCCCACACACACACCCCTGCCACATACACACACACACACACACCTGCCACATACACACACGCACACACCCACACACCTGCACCCCCTCCTCACCCCACCTCCCTACACACACCTGCCCCCCCCCTCACACACACCTGCTCCCCCCCCCCCCCCCCCACACACACACAGACACAGACACACACACAAACACCAACACCACGACACCTGCTGCACACACACCTACCACACACACTCACCTCCCCCCCTAAACCTGCCCCCCATCACACACACTTGCACGCGCCACACCCCCACCTGCCCCCCACATCCACCGCCACACACACGCGCCCCCCCCCCACTCCACACCCTCTCCCGCACACACCTGCCACACAAACACCCACACACCTGCAACACACCTACACCTGCACACACACCCACCTACCTCTCCCCCCCCCCCCCCCCCCCCCCCCCCCCACCCCAAACACGCACACGCCACACCTCCACGGCCACAAACGCCCGCCCCCCCACCTGACACACACACACACATGTACCTGTCACACACACCTGCCCCCCCCCCCCCCCCCACACACACACACACACCTCACACACAGAATCACACACTCAATCAACCACACACACACACACCCTGCCACATACACAGACACCTTACGAAAACACACACGCCTGCCAAACATACACACACAAACACCTGCACCACCCACGCACACACCTGCCACCCACACACCTCAAACACACACAACAATCACACACCTGACACACACACACACCTGACACACACACCTGACACACACACACACACACACACACACACACACACACACACACACACACACACACACACACACACACACACACACACACACACACACACACACACACCTGACCCCCCCCCCCCCCCCCACACACACACACACACACACACCTGCGAAAAATACACACACAGTGACACCTGCACCACCCACGCACACACCTGCCACCGACACACTACTAACACACACACAGTCACACGCCTGACACGCCCTACACCAACCCCATACGCACACCCACACCCACACACACCTACCCTGCCCCCCCCCCCACAACATGCCCCCCATCACACACACTTGCACACGCCACCCCCCCTCCACTGCCCCCCACCTCCACCGCCACACCCACACCCAACCTGCCCCCCCATCCCCCCACCTGCAACACCTGCAACACACACACACACACACACACACACACACACACACACACACACACACACACACACACACACACATCCCCCCCCCCCACACACACACCCCCAACACCTGCCCCCCCCACCATCACCACACACTTCCACACGCCAAACCCCCACCTGCCCCCACCTCTACCGCCACACACCCCACCTGCCCCCACACACATCCGCCCACCCACACCTGCCACACTAAGACCCCCACACCTGCAACACCCCTACACCTGCACAACCCCAAACACCCCCCCCCGAAACACGCCACACCTCCAACGCCACACACAACCGCCTCCCCCACCTGCCCCCCCACACCTGCAACACCCCACCTCCCCACACACACTTGCTCCCCCACACCTGCTCCCCCCCATACCTGCCATATACACACCCCCACACCTGCCACAAACACACTCACATACCTGCCACATCTGCAACACCCCCACACCAGCACCCCCTCCCCACACCCCCTCCGACTCACCCCCATCCTTACCCCCAACTCCCCCCCCCCCCACACACACACCTGCCCCCCGCAACACACACACACACACACACCTGCCACCCCCCCCCCCCACCCCCACCCCCCACCCCCCACCCCACCCCCAAACACCTGCCTTATACACATACGCCCCCGAAAACACCTACTCCCCACCTGCCACAGACACACACCTCCCACACACGCACACACCAAGACGCCAACATCCAAACACCTGCCAAACTTATACCTTCCACACACACACACCTGCTTTACACCTCCCTCTCCCCCCCCCCCCCCCCCCCCCCCCCCCCAACATGCTCCCCTACACCTCCCCCCCCCCCCCCACGCACACTTGCACACGCCACCCCCTCCCCTATACCCCACCTCCATCGCCACACACACACACACATACTTGCCCCCAACCCCCTTAACCTTGCCCCCCCACACACACCTGCCACACACGCCACACACACACAGTCACATACCTGCCTCACACACCTGCCACACTCACACACAAAAACACGCCCACACACCCACCTGCCCAACCCCCACCTGCAACACATCCACCCACGCCCACCACAACTGCACACCCCCACCACACACCTGCCCCCCACCTGCCCCGCCGCACACACCTGCCACACGTGCAACACCCATACACCTGCACCCCCTTCCCCCCCCCCCCCCCCCCCCCCACCTGCTCCCTTTTAGAGTCTTAGGGTTAGGGAGCTTGGGCAAGGGGAGGCTCCCTGTTAGGGTTAGGGTTAGGGAGCTTGGGCAAGGGGAGGCTCCCTTTTAGAGGCTTAGGGTTAGGGAGCTTGGGCAAGGGGAGGCTCCCTTTTAGAGTCTTTGTTTGGGGAACTTGGGCAAGGGGAGGTTCCCTTTTAGAGACTTAGGGTTAGGGATTTTAGGCAAGGAGAGGCTCCCTTTAGACACTTAGGGTTAGGTAGCTTGGGCAAGGGGAGGCTCCCTTTTAGAGTCTTAGGGCTAAGGAACTGGGCAAGGACAAGCTCCCTTTTAGAGTCTTAGGGTTAGGGAACTTGGGCCAGGGGAGGCTCCCTTTTAGAGACTTGGGGTTAGGGAGCTTGGGCAAGGGGAGGCTCCCTTTTAGAGACTTAGGGTTAGGGAACTTGGGCAAGGAGAGGCTCCCTTTAAGAGACTTAGGCTTTAGGGAACTTGGGTAAGGAGAGGCTCCCTTTAAGAGACTTAGGCTTTAGGGAACTTGGGTAAGGGGAGCCTCCGTTTTAGATTTGTAGGGTAAGGGAAGCAGGGAAAGGGAGACCAGGGAGAGAATAAGGACACCCGTTTTATTGTCTATTGGTTAGGGAACTAGTTTACGGTTGGGGTACCCCTTTAAGTGTCCTGGAATAGATGCCTGAGTGACCAGCCTAGGCAATCTACACCTCTGGGACACTGGTATATGACAGACTCTGTGATTTGGACTTGGAATACATAAAACATCTTGGTCAGGTTGTGAATCGTGTTTGTTGTTGATCCAGTGAACACCTTCAAACAGAAAACATATTGTGAAAATCAATTAGACCTTTGTAGACACTGTATCCATGCTGGGAGTGACAGATGGAATCAGTGAGTGAATCTTTTTTCATAAGGTTGAGTGAGTGAGTGAGTGAGTGAGTGAGTGAGAGATCAAGTTGGTATGCAGCTAGCATCGAAGTGTAAAGTGAAATAACTAGACAACATTGCATTAACGAACATATGCACTTTGCTCTAAAATGAGAATTATGTTTGGACTGAAGTACCATGAAATATACAGTAGTGTTGTTCGTACATCTACACACAATATGTACACTGGTTAATCAGGGAGCGTGGGGCATGTCCTAAGTAATTGGTAGTGGCTAGGTAACAAAAATAATAATCCATTACTTCAAATTATATTATCTGTGAGCCTTTCATTCAAATGTGTCTCGAAAGAGTGCTCCCTGTGCTTACATATAACATATCTTCGCTATTAACATTGTCATGAGAAGTGCACCGCAAAGAGTCCAAACATCCAGCCTGAGCGGGACTGACGAAATGACTTGCTGACTGACACTGCATCGTTCATTTCACATTCACAAGTTATGGGAAGTGTTAAAAGTCGAAGACAATGACAAGTGACTGCCTACAAGCAAAAATATCTCCAACCTGTTTTAGAAATGAAAGCAATAAAATTATTTGTTCTTGACTTGTCTGCAAGGCCATTACCAACACTTGTAAGTATTTGTTCCCGGCAGTTGGGATTTGCGTTTGTAAAAATACGCCCTTCAAAATAATATACTGTTCTCTTATCTCAACTTTCCCGCAGCAGTGGAAATTTACTCCCCGATTTAAAAGAAAAGAAAAATACTCCTTTGGTACTCCTGTGGTACCTAGATCTAGGTGACAATGAAAATAACACACACTCATTCCACTCTTTGTCAATTATTCGATGATTTTGATAAACAAATATACTCTGTAAAATTAATTGTCGTCCACTGAAATTACTTCCAACTGGCAGGTCAGTGTAGGTGCATTCGAAGTTCTATTCACACACTGCTCATTGTGTGTGCTTGAATTAAAAGACATGACAATGACAATTTACTTTTTATCCAATACCAATCTTCTAAATTGGTAGAGAATTGAAAACGGTTTGCGACTACCCACAATCATGATAGTTTATGTTCCTGTCACTGACCTTCTCAGTCTACCTTCCGGACAGTATGGCGGTGGTCACGTGACCTTATAGATAATCTATCAACGTAATGTAACTCTATTTCTTTCTTTTGCTCCTGAAAAATAACATTCCGTGGCTGTGTTAATATATGACAATTAGGAGTAAAATTATGACATTTCTCCAGTTCCAAATCTTGCCCCATGAACTGACGCATTGAGCAGAAAACGTCGTATAAATTTATCCCGTTTTCTGGCCGAATGCAACAGACCACATAAAGTGTCAGCTGTCCATGGACCAAGGCCACAGAGTTCAAGTACAGAGAGTGTGACGTCATCATCGCCAGTTCTGACGTCACAGGTTTCAAGACGGTTATAGGTCGTCCAGCCACTGTCAGAAGACCATTCTCCCATTCCACAGTCTGAACTTTGCACCAACCGGCCGCGGAAAATATGTTCACGACACCAGTGGTCACGAATGAGCAATCCCACCACAATTTGTATATTCCCGCCATGCCCATATTAAATTGATCATTTCTGATTCCTTTCACCAGCTTCCCAAAATGTTTAGGTATGACTAGGAAAGTTACAAGTGGCGTAGAAATGTGTGTCGCTCAGTAGAGTGCGCGTCTGGTTTCGATTCCCTCTGTGCATACAATCGATTTAGATATATGCATGCATGCATGGCTGATTCTATATTGGACATATATAAGACATGATTAGAGCACTTTGACAACAGAAGCAATGGAAATTGTTTGTCAGCTGCACCTCATACTTAAAGTCACAGTATCAAACTTGGTTTCTGTGAATGGTTATTTTACAGATATTACTATGTCGCTTCAATCAGTTCTATCCTGTTCCTCAGACCTGGGATTTTATTGAACATAAGATTGTTCCCGAAATTCTTAGAAAAAAATCTGTTGGAAATCTTTCTCTCTTTTTTTGGGTCTGCTTTTGATATCCCCGCATGCAGCTGGAATGCCACATACATCAGCAGCAGGTTTGGGTTTACTTTTAGGGCAGTACTCTGATAATAAAACAAATTAGTACTATCTATCACATGTGTATGAACTTCACGCCAATACTCTTGTTTAGTACTCAACACATCTTGTGATCAAGAAATATATACAGCACAATGCAATGTTGTATTGCCATTTAACAGAGCACCACAACAATAAAGTGATTTACAGGCGGCAGAAACCTCATTTGATACATTGTCACACTTTCCTCTGCTGGTGAGTTATTTTAAGTAAAATAAATTCTCAAATGTTCACACGTGGAAAAAAAGTCATTATTTGTATAAAATTGTTCCTAGTGTGATTCGAACATCGAACTTTGCATTCACTAACCCAGCTTCTTTATCTCTGTGCTACCGAGCAATGTATGATGACAGGCGTATTTGAAGGCTATTTATGGTTTTTTTTACAATAGTTCATGTCTGTTTCAAATACTTTTTTATGTGTTGTATATATTTATTTTTTTTAACGCTGCATTCAGTAGAGAGCAGTCCAGTGGTTTCTGGTTTTATTGTTTTTTTCCAACAATAACATGCCAAATTCTTTCAGTTTTTCATTGTTGATGGTTTGATTGAATGGGTGATGTGCCCCAATTATAAAAAGTGTGTTGATTAAGGTTTTGGGTTTGAGCCCACTTGGACCATTTTGTAAATATCTTTTTCATTTTTTTTTAAAAATTAAAAGCAGACCATCTTTGTATTCAGGTCACCCGAGGCTGCCTATCAATTAAAGTCGCAATGACCACTTTCAGAACAACGTCACGCTCAACATATCGTCATAACTAATAGCACAGCGCTCGTTGAAAAGATGACACTGTTTTGAAGGGTGTCAATAAAAACGCCAGCCCATACGATGTGAGTTTTATTCACCTCTACCATAAATACAAGTTGTAAACTTGAAAGACTGCACAAGAAACCAGGTTCAATGCCTCATTTTCAGAGGCAAAACGAGGCAGTTCTATGCCATTTCAACGCATGTGGTACACAGCGCATACACAACAGCGATATCACTGGAAAGGCTATATCTCCCATGATAATTAATGTATCTTATACATACTTACCCCAATGATAGTATGATGGCTTCTTCAGAGATATTCCAAGTACCAATATTGTGTGTCTATTATTACGCGTCCTTCGTAATTCACAAAACGAGACCATTCTACGCCATTTCAAGGCAAGTCGTACACAGCGTATAGCATACACAACAGCGATATCACTGGAAAGGCTATATCTCCCATGATAATTATTGTATCTTATATATACTTACCCCAATGATAGTATGATGGCTTCTTCGGAGATATTCCAAGTACGAATATTGTGTGTCTATTATTACGCGTCCTTCGTAAGACACCAAACGGGACAATTCTATGGCATTTGAAGGCAAGTCGTACACAGCGCATACACAACAGCGATATCACTGGAAAGGCTATATCTCCCATGATAATTAATGTATCTTATACATACTTACCTCACTGATAGTATGATGGCTTCTTCGGAGATATTCCAAGTACCAATATTGTGTGTCTATTATTACGCGTCCTTCGTAAGTCACCAAACGAGACCATTCTACGCCATTTCAAGGCAAGTCGTACACAGCGCATACACAACAGCGATATCACTCGAAAGGCTATATCTCCCAAGATAAGTAATGTATCTTATACATACTTACCTCAATGATAGTATGATGGCTTCTTCGGAGATATTCCAAGTACCAATATTGTGTGTCTATTATTACGCGTCCTTCGTAAGTCACCAAACGAGACCATTCTATGGCATTTCAAGGCAAGTCGTACACAGCGCATACACAACAGCGATATCACTGGAAAGGCTATATCTCCCATGATAATTAATGTATCTTATACATACTTACCCCAATGATAGTATGATTGCTTCTTCGGAGATATTCCAAGTACGAATATTGTCTGTCTATTATTACGCGTCCTTCGTAAGACACCAAACGGGACAATTCTACGGCATTTGAAGGCAAGTCGTACACAGCGCATACACAACAGCGATATCACTGGAAAGGCTATATCTCCCATGATAATTATTGTTTCTTATACATACTTACCCAAATGATAGTATGATGGCTTCTTCGGATATATTCCAAGTACCAATATTGTCTGTCTATTATTACGCGTCCTTCGTAAGTCACCAAACGAGACCATTCTACGGCATTTCAAGGCAAGTCGTACACAGCGCATACACAACAGCGATATCACTGGAAAGGCTATATCTCCCGTCAGAATTTGTATCTCTTAAACATACTTACCCCAATGATAGTATGATGGCTTCTTCGGAAATATTCCTGGAACCCCTATTTCCTATACTACTCTAAAGCTATCTGCATTCTGCAAGCCGGTGATGAGACCAGGATGTAGTCAGTGGAATGTGATGTCTGTTTGACACGTGAATGTCATGCACCAGCATCACTTTGGTTTCAACACTGTCTGCCCCTTGCAATGCCTGCACGTAGTATGTAAGAACATGGCATGGTCCACAGTGGCTAACTGTTTCAATATCAGATAAAACTATGCATTGATAACTAGTGTAACACTGTATGCATTTGAACAAAATTTTGAAACTGTCCAAATTACAGGTGTGTTTGTGTTTCGATATTGTGTGTGTAAGCTTTACAAGTAGTTACATTTTGATTCATATCAATGTTATAACTACCAGTAATCCGTGGGGGTTCCGTGTAAGAATATAGGTCACCAGCAACCCATGCTGGCCTTGATGGGATCTGGGGGTCAGGCTCATTGACTTGGTTGTTTGCATGCCCTTGTATCTAAATCAATTGGATCAATGATCATAGTGTCGATCACTGGATTGTCTGATCCAGATTCGATTATTTACAGATGGCCGTCATATAGCTGGAAGTGCGGCGTTGAAAAGCAACCACACTAACCTGAATTAGATATAAAATATAACTTTCGGTATGCAAGAACACACATCGTCGATTGTATAAATAAATTAATTACTTTTCTTTATAGATAAAGGTATTTATTGTTTGTGAGTATTATTTCATTAAACATAAATTGTGTTATGCATGTGTTTTAGTCATCAGGCCTGTTAAAAATATGTGTATTCAAGATATGTAATATCACTCACTGGATTGTCTGGTTGCGATCATTTACACACGATTGGAATATTGCTTAGTGCGGCCGTAAATTATTTGCTTTTTGGTCGGGTGTCACAGCTTTAAATTGTGGCTGTAAGTTAGCAGATTTTGTTTTTACTGTAAAGTCGATCCGGGTAATTCCGCTCACTTCTGTAGGTCAAGTGAGACACAATCGTTACGAGCAGAAGGGAATACAATACTTGAAAGATGAGGTCCTTATTCAACATCACCAGTCATTGTCGTACAGCGCCATCTATACAATAGCTTTAAAGTAACTTGTAATTTGTAACTTGTAATAATAAATTGTGATTTGACCACGTGGTGAATAGGTGAATTGTGGAGACTGTACAAATTTTTAGAGGTAATAAATAATTATTTTGAAAGTTCTTGTTTAGAAAACGTGTTTGTATTGACTATTATCGGATGTACGATTTTTTTCTACAAAACCAGTTACCAGTTACATAAATAACCAATGATGTCTCAATAAATCTGTTCTAGTTAACTTGCCTTATTAATGTAATATGAAAAAAATCAATAGAAATATTGATGTGATGGAAGATGTTAAACCGTCCATGTTGTAATAGACTAATAGTGATGTGACAAATAATATTTATATTTATCCAAATTTCCCGAGAAAAAAATTTCTTTACTGAAGTAGCAATTAGTTTTTAAGGTGACGGGACGTTTTAACAGTATCATTATATCAAATATCACATGAAAGCTACCTTATTCAACGAAATAAATACAACCTGATTTGTTAAAACGCTCGGTTCCAAATTAAAATACGCTCATTTTATATTTCCTCGTTTTCATTAGAAGAGAGAAATATTTTTCTGAAAATCATAAACAAAGCGGACTCTCATAAGAAAATATTAAAAACACCCAGCATAAAAACTTTGCTTACATGTATATACAACTTTAGAAAAGATACCCAGTGGTGTCACGTGACTAATTCACGCGTAAATATAAATCAAACAACACGATGATGCACTTTCAGTCCTGTCATTGCTGTCTGTCTGTCTGTCTGTCTGTCTGTCTGTCTGTCTGTCTGTCAGTTTTCCCCCCAAAATACAATTCTGAAACCAAATCTGAGCTATATTTCCAAGAATGCATAGTCTCTATATATGGCGAAATCCATATCCATAGTGTTAAGGATAAGAGTGTGTACATCGAATAGTGGTCTTGGTCAGTTTGCAGCCCACACTTTGATTACAGCATTTCTTATTCATTTTCATGAATAAAAAAAATCGAATGGATACCAGAGAGAGTAAAAATTTTAATTTGTATAACTGAAGCGGTGCGCGTGATCACGTGGCACGTGCTGTTAAGAGCATGGCGATAACTGGGTCAGTAACTGTTTTGATTCCCTATCGTAGCGTTATAACGAATCTTATTTCACAGACAGAAATAAGCGCATTTTCTCATAGTTTCACAAAATTTCAAGTTATTGGTACATCCAACTTTGTACATGGAATATCCAGAAATAACATGAACAAATGGCGATAACTGGTCGGTGACAAGTTTTAGATTTTGAGATTTGAAAGCATGATGAAACAGGCTTGTGCTGGAGTATGGTAGAAGATGTGGATTGGAAAGTTTGAAGCGCTTTTACAAAATCGAGATCCAGAATTTTATACCGAGACATGGAAGTAGGGCTTCACGGGGTCCAAAAATATGGACTCCAGTACCCGAGGTTACATCCGTTAAAAAAAAATTGGCATTATCCAATTGTATACAAAATGAAAGAGCCACAAAGACATCCTAGATCACTGAGAAAAACAATGTGGTCGCGTATCAGTTCCATGAAGCTTCATTGAAATAAGAATTGTCAGCTTGGAAAAATAAATCGTTTACATCTTGATGTAACACACGCCATGTTCAGGGTGAAAAAAATATTGCTCACGAGATCGTCACGTGATCATTTGTTGTGATTGTTGATTGGCTGGATTTTGGCAGGCTGGCTTCTTAGGTATACCTTTTCTGATAAATAACATCATTTGATATGCGCCAAAGGAAATTGTCAATAAATGACAAAATATAGATAACAAGTTAAAAGCAACATTTTCAATGTTATCCCAAATTCACAAGTCAGTATTTACCTTTTTCTTAATTGAAACAAAACATTGAAAGATTACAAGGCTTATAAATAGTTGACTTCTATAAGACGTTTTCCCGTCATTTGAAGAGATGATTAGAATGAGATACAGTAACAAAATATTAATGTTGAATAACGGTTATCTCGCCTCTATAGCTTCGGACCATTATGGCGGAGGTCACGTGACGTTACAGGTTATCAAGGTAAACTCTAAAAAATTATTTAGCTGATGTTAAAGAAACGTTCCTTGTCCGTATTAATACGTGTAAATTAGGAGTAACCTTATGACACTTCTTTAATTCCAAAACAAGTCACTGGCCAATTTTCTGGCCTAAATCCAACTGAAATTTGACCACATATAGCGTCACTGTCAGCTGCGGCAGGACCAAGGCCAGCAATACATGACATTCATCCTGAATCATACACTTTATGAAAGTCAATAAAAGCAGAAAAGTGTCTTTTTAATACCTTTTCTTGTTTCAATAAAAGAACAAACAGAGTGAATATGATCCGTAGTTGATCAACGCTTCCGGAATCCATTTTGTTCATCGTTTAGAGCTCCTGTAATTTCAGTCCAAGATTGCAGACGGTTATATAAAATATTACAATATCATTTGTCCCTAGAATTGGGGAGGGTCAAACCTCTATACGATATCGGCTCCCAAGGATCTAAAGTAGACTACTTTGGTATGCAGGTATTTTTCCAGTGTTAAAACGGATATTAAAAATAAGGTGCATAGCCGAAATAACATTTTGTGATTTAAGACATTCCGTCAGGATACGGTCAACACCAAGAGCCTTGCCACAGTGGCTTCTATCAACCGCTCTAGTTACTTCAAAGAGAGAGTAATTTTAGCGTTGACGGGGATCTGTTTTCGTATCTCCCGACCTACCCCAATCTCACCAATCTTCTTCCAGAACTCTCTATCGAGTTCCTTTTTTCCTTTTCTGTTTTTTTTTCAATGTTCTTTCATGGAAATATACATACACAGCTGAATGAATAGTCTACCGTGTCGTAAAATAAGGCATGAATGGTGTTCTTGGAAAACATAAGTTATGGAAATGATTTGTTTGCTAGACCTCAAACCTAGGATCGGGCTTGAAGCCGCACTATCAAACCTGGTTTCTGTGAACAGCTATTTTTCAGATATTTTTCCGCCGCTTTAGTCAGTTTAGTCACATCAACAACCCTTCTCACGACAAGCAGGCCGATGGGGTCTAAAAACGGCTGTTTTTAACATATTTCTCTGCCGCTTCACTCAGTTCCCTAACATCAACTACCTCTCTTTCGACAAATTGGTTGGTGTGTCGTTTAACGCCGCACTCAGCAATACTCCAGCTATATGACGGCTGTTGTCTGTAAACTAATCGAGTCTGGACCAGACAATCTAGTGATTGACATCATGAGCATCGATCCAAGCAATTGACATCGATGATATGCATCAACCACGTCAGCGAGCCTGACCACCCTATCTCGGGATACCTTTCCCAGCTGACAATGATCTGATAATGAACGAAACTTTAGTAGCTATGACACCATGTATACTATGTTCAACATTGTGCAACATTATCCATAGCAAAACGGCCATTCAGCCTCCCCACCCCATACTGTTAGAATTTTAGTCACCTCTTTCATTAATACAAGTTCACAACGTCGAATGACAGCACATCAACGTGTTTCCATGCTGTCTTTAAGTATTAATGCACTATTTCTTCGTCACTTACGGCTAGCTCTTGGTTGACATCCATCGGGCAACCACTTATTTGAAGCATAGCGCATACAATTCTCACACTTACCACAATCAGTTTTCTTGCTTTTTTGGATTGACAGATATATTGAGTAAACACATGACTAATGGAAGGAATTTATGTATTTATAGTTCAAAAAGTGCGCTGAGAAATGGTGAGATCTATATAAATATAACATACAATATTCCACAAATATTATTCATACCCAACAAATAGTGTCGCTCTTTCTGTTTTCGAATTAATCAAAAGTATCTGTTTTTTGTGGTTTAGGCATCTTTTGCGTATTTACAAAACTTAAAATATCGTGCAACGTGCAACTTACGTATGGTCTTCAATTTTAGGCCCCAGAAAGAAAACCTGCATGTTGCGAGCTTATAACCTCCAAATACATTAGCCCACGGCCAGACAAACGATTCTGTACCCACATAGGCTGGAATGTATTTTTTTCACAGCGCTAATATGGACACCAGTCTTCATATTCATATCGCGGTATATCCGAACGTTTATTAATAGAAAGGGTGTTTTCCAGACAATTCACACCCGTCTGCAAATCCACTTTGGGCTCCTTAGGGGTCCTTTCGGAAGTTCTTGCGTCTCCACTTTCAGTCCGCGGTCTCTTGGCACTGCTCGCTTTGGCCCAGGGGCACCCTGAATGGCTGCAAACCCCCTGTTTGGAAGGAACTCTTTTTTTAAAGAACTTCTTAACAGTTACATGAACCCCAACCTCAACTCTCACCCCTCAACCCTCGCCAATCCAATCGCTCCCTTTTCACCGACCGACTAATCGCTTTTCTCCCTTTCCCTTCTTTCGCTTCGATTATCCAGGCCCCGCTTTTACCCCGCTTCTTCCCCGCTTTTAACCCGCTATTCTTCCGCTTTCGCTTGTGGTTACGACTTAACGCTTTTCTCCCTTTCCCTTCCTTTCCCTGCTTTTGCCTCCATTATCCAGGCCCCGCTTTTACCCCGCTTCTTCCCCGCTTTTAACCCGCTATTCTTCCGCTTTCGCTTATGATTACGACTAATCGCTTTTTTCCCTTTCAGTTCTTTTGGCTCGATTACCCGCTTTTGCTCGCTTTCGACCTGAATTCCTGCTTTGCTTTCAAACGCTAGGAACAAATATTGTCTTACATTTCATAACATTTTTTCAGAATTTCAAAAAATTTCACTACAATTTTGAAATTTTGAAAAAGATGAAATTTTCAAATGTTCATTTTACCCATAGTTATGGCTTCGCTTTCAAACACAATATTGTCACATTTTTTTCAGAAAATTTCACTACAAATTTACAAAAAAAATATATAGGATTTTAAAGTGTTCATTTTACTTCCTTCACTATGTGGCATAATTTGTTTCTTGGTTTTCTTGGTTTTCTTGCGATATCCTGTTGTTGTCCTTCAAAGCAGTTTTAACTCTTTCCGCTTGTCACCGTTGATATATGTTACACCTCGTCTGCAGGTTTCATACAGTTAATTACTTTACCTACACATCTTCTGTTGTCTGTAAAACAAATGATGGCATAAATATACTTTATTTTTCCATAGTTCCACTTTTTCTACTTCTTTCCACTTTTCACACAAATCCACCACGTGACCACACCGGCTACACCGAGAGCAATTTGGCTTTGCGCCGAACGCCAAAAAAACGCAGTTTAGACAGCCGGCACCTAGCCACTCGGAAAAGCAAGCGGCAAAGCACCGAGAGCATCTGGGCATTGCATCGACCACCAAAAAACGCAGTTTAGGCAGTCGGCACCAAGCCACCCGGAAGGAAACGGCAAAGGACCAATCACAAGCGAGATCACTAATGTCTAAAGCCGTCATTTCCTCTATCAGCATGGCGGAGCACGGGGCCGATTGTCGCTGGCTGGCATCACCACACCCAAGCGTGCTCGTCCGACCTCGTCGCATCTCCATCGACGGAGGGGACAGTTATGCACATGCATCTGAAGGTAAGTTCATTCATATATTTCACTCCACATCTTTTATTTCCCGCACAGAGCGGCCATTCTGGCAAACAGGGACGAAGCACGTTCCAAACCTTGTTCTCCCTGAGTCCCTTGGCTATTTGCCAGCTTTAATTTTCATCCCAGAAAATGTCACCTGTTTTTGCCGCTTTCTGGTGCACGTTGCAAGTGTCTTCGTGGCGAAGAAGCAGGCAGCGAGCTTCATGTATTCTTGTATGTGTGTTTCTATGTATGATAAATGCGCACACTGACCACGCCCTATAACAGTGTATACAACTGTACCGTATTTCATCCGACAGAAGAACTGCTCCATGTTATCATTAATCAACATGCACCATTCATCACGCCCAAATCTAAATATTCAACTACCGTATTTCCTACAAATACACGTCCCTTCATTATGAGTATGTGTTGTATAAAGTACTTTTTTCTGTTGAATATGTATTTGTTCAAGGCCCAAAACCCACCCCACCCCACCCAACCCCACCCCACCCCAGATCTAGTAGATATTGAAGCTTGTAGAATCAAAATATAGACTACCTCCCTGGTAGTTGTACACATGGTGTCAGTTATCCCCTCTATATCATCAGGTACATCAATTCAACTTCCCAGTCATTCAATGGAATCTGTCCTTGGTGTATGGGAGACAACTCTGATTTCTTGTTTATATAGTGATTTGCAGGGCGCTTCAATTGTACTGTAATGTTATAATGTAATGCTTTTCACTCAAAATTCATTTATTATGATTCATGTGTAATTTCTTGATATCCGTTATTGATCATAGTACATTTTGGAGTGTTATTTTGTGGTATATTTCCATGTAAAACACATATTTCAAGTAGAGTTTCTGTCAAACTCATTTCCAAGTACATGCTGCTTGAAGTATAGTTACTATATCATGTATATTCTTGTCCTGTAAATAATGGATAATACATTTTAATGATAGGATTTATGGTTCTGATGTTTATTAAAAGTTAATATTGATCCTGTTAGCCATTGTGTTGATCAATAACTATTGTAGAAGGGTCCATGTCATCTAGACTAGTGTTGACATAAATAACAGAGAGAACTAAGTAGGTACATAGACACTTTATTGTAACTATGCCTATAATAGTCAATCAGTTGTATGTTGTTGCGCCATGCCAAGTTGAACACTTGATGACAATACAAGTTTTGTCAGGCAAGTTCTTACGAATCAAAAGATACTGACCCAGATTCCTTCGCTGTTTTCAGTCAATCTGAGTGATTGTGAGCTAGGTAACATATGCATAAATTATGCTCCATTCATTGATCAAGTTGTTTGTCTCTATTCCATCGATGTCCCTCCCCCCTGGCTCCCCCTCCCTCACCCTCCCTCCCCTCCCAATCCTGTCAAGTTCATTGTATCATCGAATATTACCTTTCACATCTCCTTAAAAAAAACCTAATGTTAAAGTCAATAATGTTGTTGACATTAGTCTCCTTGTGTTACCACTTGATTGTAACCATGGTAACAGTTCTGTAATTATTCCAGTGAACCAGGAACCAGGAAAAGTGACATCTTTATTGAAACCTTTATATCTAAATTTCCAAGAAATTGATGTTTTTTTGGTTACCAAGGTATCACAGCATTAAGACTGGTGGAGTAATTTAATTATTTTTTTAACTTGTTTTGGCTGTGAATCACTTGTGCTCATTGTGTTGGACATTGTTGCAGACCCAAGATGGCAGTGCGGCGCCGACACAATCTCCTGACACAACTGACCACAGCCCCTGATATCTTCTTCTTAATGGAAGATTGTGAAAGGTAGGCGAGTTTATACTTTGGTCTCATTGTACTCAATAATATTTTTTATGTGGTATACTTACTGTATTTGCAGTATTAAGCACCCCACTCGAATAATAGCAAGGATTTATCTGGAATTCCAAACAGCGTTCCGTTTGTTCCCACGGCAGTCAAATTGGGAAAGACATGGTATTATTGTTCCAAATTTGGGAACTTCAAATTAGGAATTTGTACAGTCTTTTGCTGCAGACTTATGGTCGAATATAGATAATCCCAAAATAGATTTACATAACAGGTCCTTTTTTGTGTGTGTATATTACAGCAATGGTGAAGGAATAACTGTCAACAATGCAGTTTACTGGGCCAGGCTTAATTAGCGCTAACTGGCTAAGGCTGCTGATTGTGGCGCCCTCTTCACAGGTTTTGTGTTCCTCTTCAGTCATTGGGACAAGTTGTGGTTGTGTTTGTGTTACGGTAGGTTACCTGCAGCTCTTTCCTATCAAGCACCCCTTTACAATCATTAGGGTTTGGTCCCACTTTACAATCATTAGGGTTAGGTACCCTTTTACAATCATTAGGGTTAGGTACCCCTTTACAATCATTAGGGTTAGGTACCCTTTTACAATCGTTAGGGTTAGGTACCCCTTTACAATCATTAGGGTTAGGTACCCCTTTACAATCATTAGGGTTTGGTCCCCCTTTACAATCGTTAGGGTTAGGTACCCCTTTACAATCATTAGGGTTAGGTACCCCTTTACCATCATTAGGGTTAGGTACCCCTTTACAATCATTAGGGTTAGGTACCCCTTGCCGGTCAAGCACCCCTTTACAATCATTAGGGTTAGGTACCCCTTGACAATCATTATGATTAGGTACCCCTTTCCGATCAAGCACCCCACAATCATTAGGGTTAGGTACCCCTTTCCGATCAAGCACCCCTTTACAATCATTAGGGTTAGGTACCCCTTTCCGATCAAGCACCACTTAACAATCATTAGGGTTGGGTTCCCCTTTTCAATCAAGCACCCCTGTACAATCATTAGGGTTAGGTACCCCTTTTCAATCAAGCACCCCTTTACAATCATTAGGGTTTGGTCCCCCTTTACAATCATTAGGGTTAGGTACCCCTTTACAATCATTGGTTAGGTACCCCTTTACAATCATTGGTTAGGTACCCCTTTACCATCATTAGGGTTAGGTACCCCTTTACAATCATTAGGGTTAGGTACCCTTTGCCGGTCAAGCACCCCTCTACAATCATTAGGGTTAGGTACCCCTTTACAATCATTAGGATTAGGTACCCCTTTCCGATCAAGCACCCCACAATCATTAGGGTTAGGTACCCCTTTCCGATCAAGCACCACTTTACAATCATTAGGGTTAGGTTCCCCTTTTCAATCAAGCACTCCTGTACAATCATTAGGGTTAGGTACCCCTTTACAATCATTAGGGTTAGGTACCCCTTTCCGATCAAGCACCCCTTTACAATCATTAGGGTTAGGTACCCCTTTTCGATCAAGCACCCCTTTACAATCATTAGGGTTAGTTGTGAGGTAGGGCATGGGTTAGCTATCTCTTTTAAGTCATCCAAAGTAATTTTTGGAAAATCCATTCCACTTTTATCAAGTTTCGAGCACCGCTACGTCTCTGACAACAAATGTAACTTGTGGTTGGTTTCAAGAAGCGTCACACTTTGGCAATTTGCCAAGCTCCCGGGGTGCTTACTACAGCTAGTTTAGTTCTATGTTTATGTTTGTTTCAATTGTCTTGCAACCATGGCAACATATGATACAAAGTATTCCAGAGAATCTCTTCAAAGTATGACACCAACATCTGAAGTGTTTCAGCACTACATGTCCCTTTACCTTGTCCATATACCTTGTCCATATACCTTGTCCATAACCCTGTCCATAACCCATGTCCATATACCTTGTCCATAACCCATGTCCATATACCTTGTCCATAACCCATGTCCATATACCTTGTCCCAGACTTGTTTATTTACTGCCGTGGTGATGCTGGAATGTTGCTGACTTCAGTGTTCAACTTTCATTTACTCACCTCCTCCTTGACTTCCTGGTGTGGTTTATGGATCTTTGAAAGTCACATAGTCAATATCAGTTGAAATGGAATGGAGATTGATAGAAACTATTTAAATTCTTGGACAAAAGATGTAATTTGTAGTGAGTGAGTATATTGAGCAATATTTTAGCAATATCACGGCAGGGGACACCAGAAATGGGCTTCACACATTGTAACCGGGTCTTCGGCGTGACAAGCGAACCTCCCCTGTAATTTGTAATCAAGGGGAATATGTTTTGAGGAATAGATGTGTTGTCCTTTTGCTCAAATATGTTTTCCCTGATCAGTACTTGATAAGTCAGTGAGTGAATTTGAACAGTTTTTCAGTTTATGACGGCATGTCAGCTTGATGTGGGAAGATGATTGTCTTGGACATTTACCACTTTTGGTGAAACCCACGAGCACACCTGAAATCATAACTGGGATTCGAACCTATGATCACAAGTATAAGTAAGATGTATCCCTGCACGGCCAATTACAGCACCTTCGTTAGCTTGTGCCCCAGGGTTGGGCGTGAGATTGGCTTAGCATTGCTGGAAAAGTATTCAAGTCAGCTTTTGGTGGGAGGAATGTCAACGTGAATAGGTCATAGACATTTAATGATTTGAGCAAGTCAACATGGGACTGATTAACCAAAGATCAGAACCAGATCAACTGTGAATATAATTTAACCAGCAGATCCTGGCATGGCTAGGGGAGGTAACTGCTCATCCTGTTTTAGCCGGCTTGTATCTATCATGTCTTTGAAAGACAATGTAATTGTTGGTGGCTATTCCATGAATTATATGAATTACCATGAATTGTAAAGAAAACACTGACAGATATGGTTCAAGGCCCTGCTTTTCAGAAAGCAATCGTAATTCCAAGAATTGGATACAAATTATGGAACATATACCTGTTTGAAGATGTCCAACATGGTGTCCAAACACAGGTGGCCCAGTCGTCGAGGTTTGTCAGCACCATACCCATGCTCACCAAGGTGGTCAATGTCTGAGACCTGCATCACTTCAGGTTTTCCTCCCACAACAAGCTGACACTCTGTGATGCAACTGGAATACTGTTAAAAGCAGCATTAAACCCAACTCACTCACTCACTCACTCACTCATCAAGTTCTGTATCAGTTGGCTTCCTCCCAGCATCCAGCTGACACTCTGTGATGCAACTGGAATACTGTTCAAAGCAGCCTTAAACCCAACTCACTCACTCACTCACTCATCAAGTTCTGTATCAGTTGGCTTCCTCCCAGCATCCAGCTGACACTGTGATACAACTGGAATACTGTTCAAAGCAGCCTTAAACCCAACTCACTCACTCACTCATCAAGTTCTGTATCAGTTGGCTTCCTCCCAGCATCCAGCTGGCAGGCTGTGATACAACTTCAAAATGTCAAAAAACGACTAAGCCCTCCATTACGCTATCACGTCTCTTTTCTGATGCAAAGCACTCTGCCACAACACTATTGCATTTTCGGAACTTTGAAGTTCATGAATTGACAGTTATGCTTCCAGTATTTCTCTAAAAGATTCTATCTCACCAAAAACCCCGCCATGTTACATTATGATTGTGGCGAAACACTCGGCTGCTCTGAGGGAGCCAAAGATTAGACAGTTATCTGTGTATAATATGAGTCACATTGGCAGGCCAATACCTTCTAATTTGTTAAGGAAACCTGTGGATAGTATTACCCCGCCGTCAATCCAATAACACTCTCAGATGTATTTAATATTGTGAAGCTTTTGAACATTTCTTCAATGCCATTAGGAAAATGGGTCAGGCCAAATTCGGGGAGAAAACTATTGGAAATCATTGGATCTTAGAGAATGATCGCTTGCAGATTTTGAAACATTCTTCAGACAGATTTGTTGGACGTCACTACAGGTCTTCGCAACATCGACAGCAGCATTGGTGAGGTTGCTTTCTGTGTCTGATAAAGAAGGTTTGCCGTGACCTCACTGGTCTCTGATCTTTCCTGGCCAAATAGTGGACCGACCACCTACCAGGGTCTTCACTTGGGCTTGTTGACCAATTCAATATTTTCCTCCACAAGTACACTTTTCATTCTTTGACTATTCCTCAAGAACATCACAGCCTCGCCTGCCAATAGGTTGTTTGTGTCCATTGATTTTGGCTAGCAGTGTCATAAATCTGGATTAGTGGTCAGAAACACAGGCATCTTCAGATATGTATGCAGCCATTGGTCAGACCATGAGATAGAATCATTATGTAAGAATCAACACACAAATCATGGTGGCCCTACTTTCTAAATATGAATAATGTATTTGGTTTCTTCATGTATTCCTTGGTATGGTTTCTGCAGAGCTAGAAGTTATGTATCAACCTCTATGCATGTTTAATTGTCACATTCAGTGTTGAGTAGGCCAGTGGTTAAAGCGTTTGCTCATCATGCTGTGGGTTTGATTCCCAAAATGGGTAACTTGTATGAAGCCCATATTTGGGGTGCCTGGCTGTGGTAATATTGCTAAAAGTGGCATGAAATGATGCTCACTCACTCACTCACTTACTCACTCACTCACTCACTCACATTCCCTCTATATTGTAATTAACTGTTAGTTTTCATATTGGCGTTGTCCTGACTGACTGACTGACTGACTGACTGACTGACTGACTGACTGACTGACTGACTGACTGACTGACTCAGTCAGTCACTCACTCACATTCCCTCTACATTGTAATTAACTGTTAGTTTTCATATTGGCGTTGTCCTGAAGACAGTCCTGTGCTCTTATGACAGTGATTGAGAGCACCTATTAGTTACATTTCAAGAACTAAGTGCCAGGGTAATGGACACCGTGTCACATGACTGCCAGACTATTGCCGTGATCAGATATGTGAGAGTGAACCTCCGTCCATTGTCAGCATCATTGAGTGTTTAGGGACCAGGCATGTATTCAGCTGTTGACTGTCACAGTTAATGAGTCAGTGAGTGAGTATGGTTTTACGCCGCTTTTAGCAATATTCCGGCAATATCACGGCGGGAGACACCAGAAATGGGCTTCACACATTGTACCCATGTTGGGAATCGAACCCGGGTCTTGGTCGTGACGAGCGAATGCTTTAACTACTAGGCTACCCTACCCCCCCCTCACAGTTAATAACTGCTGTCAGGTGGATGACCTCTTTAGGCCCCCCCCAAATTTTTTGTTTCTGATAACAGCCCCAACCATCTTCTCACTTGAGACCTGAATTCAAAAACATCTGTGACTATGTCATGACAACTGATAATAATGTATATTTTTAATACATTATCATCGATAGCAGTCGTAGCTCTAGGGTCATCGCAACTCCTACACTGTAACATGGACTAAGGACAGTCGTACCTCTAGGGTCATCGCAACTCCTACACAGTAACATGGACTAAGGACAGTCTTAGCCCTAGGGTCATCGCAACTCCTACATTGTAACATGGACTAAGGACAGTCGTAGCTCTAGGGTGATCGCAACTCCTACACTGTAACATGGACTAAGGACAGTCGTAGCTCTAGGGTCATCGCAACTCCTACACAGTAACATGGACTAAGGACAGTCATAGCCCTAGGGTCATCGCAACTCCTACACTGTAACATGGACTAAGGACAGTCGTAGCTCTAGGGTCATCGCAACTCCTACACTGTAACATGGACTAAGGACAGTCGTAGCCCTAGGGTCATCGCAACTCCTACACTGTAACATGGACTAAGGACAGTCGTTGTTCTGAGATGGCTTCGTAGAAGGGGGGCCCGTGAAACACATATTTTATTTTAGCCTTAGGACCAAATAGATTGTCCAGTTGTTAGCTGCCTGAGTTAATGACTAGTGTTACACTGATGTCCTCTTTAGTACAAATGAAGGGCTGTCATTGTCCCAGACAACCAGGCTTGTAATCAGTTCTCGATAGCAAGATGGCCGAACAGATAATTACGGGGCAAGACTGCCGTGTCCATTCATTATTCTTTGTAGGTCCAACACATGACAAACCCCTCAACACAGTTCAAAGGAATGTAAAAAGGGTGTAGAGCATACTACACTTTGCTTCAAGAATCTTGAATTTTGCTGTAGTCAGCAATAGTAGAAGCATGTCTCTGGTCCCTAGGGTCAAGATTATTGCACTTATTTTATGACTTGTTTGTGTCTGTGTCTTTGTCTGTGCAGACTAATGTCGTTTTTATAGCGTTAGTCCACGGAGAGGCCATGTTGCAGTTTAACATGAATACCCCACTCAGACACAGTATACTTACTCTGAGCTGACCAGTCCTTGTTTTAGCCCCTTAAGGATGAGGGCCAGACAATGTAACAACAGAACGCCCAAGGACACGATGGCCCAGTCGTCTCATGCACCAGAACTCGTTGTGCAGAGTTGTGTCCCTTGGGCTTGCCCGAAAAGTCTTGACAGCATCATGACTGTTTTCCTCGGTTTAGAACAAGTAGAATAGGTCTTCAGCAGCCCATGCTTGTCCCCCGTGAAGATCCGGGATAGAATAGGTATCAGCAACCCATGCTTGTCCCCCGTGAAGATCCGGGGTAGAATAGGTCTTCAGCAACCCATGCTTGTCCCCAATGAAGACCCGGGGTAGAATAGGTCTTCAGCAACCCATGCTTGTCCCCGTGAAGACCCGGGGTAGAATAGGTCTTCAACAACCCATGCTTGTCCCCCGTGAAGATCCGGGGTAGAATAGGTCTTCAACAACCCATGCTTGTCCCCCGTGAAGATCCGGGATAGAATAGGTCTTCAGCAACCCATGCTTGTCCCCCGTGAAGATCCGGGATAGAATAGGTCTTCAGCAACCCATGCTTGTCCCCAATGAAGACCCGGGGTAGAATAGGTCTTCAGCAACCCATGCTTGTCCCCGTGAAGATCCGGGGTAGAATAGGTCTTCAACAACCCATGCTTGTCCCCCGTGAAGATCCGGGGTAGAATAGGTCTTCAACAACCAATGCTTGTCCCCCGTGAAGTTCCGGGGTAGAATAGGTCTTCAGCGACTATGCTTGCTGTAAGAGGCAACCAATACGATCGGGTGGTCAGGCTCGGCTGACTTGATTGATGCATGTCATCATATCTCAGTTGCGTGGTCAATGCTCCTGATCTCAATCACTGGATTGTCTGGCCAGGACTCGATTATTTACAGACTGCCATCATATAGCTTGAGTATTGCAGAGTGCAGCTTTAAACAACAAAGAAACAAACAAACATTAAACTGTGGAAATGTTGAAAGCTTTGTTTGAAACATGTATGTCAAGAAACATGCATGTCAAGAATATATTACTATCAGTGATTATGTCCTTATCTGTGTTTGATTGAGCTGTTGGTTTCATGCTAATAAACATCTGAAAGAAACACTTATAAATCAAAAGGGGGCACGGATGGCCCAGTCGTTGCTGTGCAGAGTTGCGTCGCTTTGGCACGCCAGAAACCTATAATCGTGGGTACGAATTTCGGTTCGCCCCGATTATGTTTCTAAGTTTGTCAGCACTATAGCCGTGCTCGTGGGTTTCACCGAAGTGGTAAACGCCTGAGACCTTCATCACTTCGGGCTTTCCTCCCACATTAAGCTGATGCGCCATGATATAACTGGAATACTGTTAAAAGCGGCATTAAACCCAACTCACTGACTTGCTATAAATCAAAACATCTGGTAACATTAACCCTTCACATCCCTGTACTGACTGATGTCTCATAGTGCTTCCTTGCTACTGTTTTATCTTAGGGACCAGTTCAAAAGTTTGGTTTCCAAAAAGAATCTGATTTCTATTATTTATACAGTAACTAAACTATATATAGTATATATATATAAACTATTTTAACTATAACTGTGTATAGTATCCGGTCTCTAAAACGAGGTAGTGAAAACTTGAAGGAATAATTTCTTTTGAACGGGTCCCTTAATCCTCAACAAACAGCACAACACAATGTTCATACCCTTTACCTGGAGACTACTGCTGAATGATGTATTACATTTCCTTAGCAACTGATTACAGTGGGCCAAGTCGTCGTGCAGTAGTACATTATATTTGCTGGTAATCGCTTTTGCTGAAACAAATGTCAAACATTTCATGCAGAAATCAATGATTAATGTGCGATATTTACACAGGAGTGTCAACTAGCTCTTAGGGAAGTAGCACGCAGCATCAATACCACTGTGAATGCACCAATCTGCAGACGACATTTCCCAACTTCCCATGTCGACAGAAGTGCTAGATTGAGGTATTGAGGGGAACTATGGGTATTTTCCTGATTAAATGGTCCATGCTCTATCAGCTAAAATCAATTATTCGTGTCCCAACCTTAGTATCAGGGTTGATCAGACTGTAAGCTTGTTAGCAATTTGAGATGAGCGAGGGAAGGTTGTGTGTCTGTCTGCCAGGAGACACACACTTGTAGCTAGGTTTGTGGGGAGTAGTTTCTTCATTTTGCAGCAGCTATGTAATACTTTTGTGATGTTAGTGCCCCCCTTTTCATATTTTCAGGTTCACTGAATGATTTGGAGGACATTATATCCTTTTGTTTGAATCTTCTTAAACTTGGGATTTCTCGATAAAAACTCATTGTTCTTAAAAGTGCATCAAGTGGTCTGCATTTTTTTTATGGAACTTCCTGGATTCCTGGACTGAGACGCATCAATCTGTGAACAAGACTGCATCTTGAACATTTTCCATGAATTTTCACTGCAGTGTCTTCTTTCTTTCATCTGTGGGAAGATTTGGACAATGTATCACTATTTATGTGCTTAAACTAATTATTTCACAGAATGTTGCCATGGAAACTGATGTCTGAATACAGAGTGCTGTGTTTCATTTCAGGCCCTCCTACAAGCACATGATGTTGTAGCCCATGAAGTGTACAGTGAGGATGCTGTACGGGCTACACCGCCGCCACAGCCGCCGTACCTGAACGGAGACACAGAGCCTGAGCTTACAGAGAACAGCATCGACATGGACAACTTGACACGCGTCCGCCTCGTGCAGTTTCAGAAAAATACGGATGAGCCAATGGTATGTCCTTTCTCTTCACTGTTCAGCATACGGGTACGACAGGACTTCATAGCTTGTCCCCTGCAGACCCCCATGCTTGTACCCGTAGATATTCCGGGGCAGAATAGGTCCCCAGTATTTAGAAACCAATTTCTATCCAATAAAATTGCATGTTACAACTATGAAAATACTCCAGGGGAGGTTACTGTCATAATAATGAAGTCTTAGGCTTTCTAATGATACCAAGGATCGAATCGGAGAAATCGTTGCATGTGTTATTCATACAAAGCTTCGAAAACGGATGTATTTCCCATTTATTTTTTATGTTGCTGAGCAGAAAACCTCTTGGATATTGTTGATGACAGATAATATTTAAAAAAAAATTAAAAATAATTTTACGATTAACGAAGAAAATATTGGATATTGTGAAATCATACAATTGCCGTAAATCATCAAATTTTTGCTTCCTTGGAGCTAAAACTGGACATTAGAGATGTGTTAGCTTACACCTTTTATTTAAAACAAACTAATTAAGCTGTACTCTAAATGCATTATTTAAATAATGTGATAAATATATCTTTCATATTTATAAACAGTAGGATGAGACCTTTCAAACGGTGTAAAACATGTAGTAGCAAAGATGTTTTACAAGCAGATAATTCCTATCTTATAAATCTATCACACAAGAGTCTCTGGGAACTCGGTGTCACAGCAGTAAAAGCTTCTGGTTGAGTGGTGTTGAAAGAGTTAAATGTGCTGACTGATTGTAATTGCATGGCTATTAGTGTTGTGAGACTTCCACCACCTGGTCAGCCCTTGCATCACAAGTGTAGGAGAAGAGTATTATACCTCGCCATGAAGTGGAAGGGGGATATAGGAATGAGTGCTGTCCTTCCCCCTGTCCGTCCATCACGTTTCGTGACTAAAAAAACATGAGAGATATCTTAACCAAACTTGGCACATAGATAGGTCTAGTGGTGAACTGGTGCCTTTTAATAGTTTGGGATATACGACCTGATATGGTGTATGATAACACTCACTCACTCACGCACACACGCATGCATGGTATACTCTGTCTCTCTCTCTCTCTCTTTCTTTCTCTCTTTCCCTCCCTCTCTCTCTCTTTCTTTCTCTCTCTTTCCCTCCTCTCTCTCTCTTTCTTTCCCTCTCTCTCTCTTTCCCTCCCTCTCTCTCCCCCTCCCTCCCTCTCTCTCTCTCTTTCCCTCCCTCTCTCTCTCTCCCCCTCCCTCCCTCTCTCTCTCTCCCTCCCTCTCTCTCTCTCACACTCTCTCTCTTTCTCTCTCTGGAACTCTGGAAACAGAATACATTGTGTTCAGCCGGCTGTTCTCTCACATCAAGCTGACACTACTGATATCACTGACAAATATCTCTCTCTCTCTCTCTTTCTCTCTCTGTGTGGAACTCTGGAAACAGAATACATTGTGTTGAGCAGGCTGTTCTCTCATATCAAGCTGACACTACTCATATCACTGATTTTTTTCTCAAATTGGAGTTAACCCAAACTCACTCTTTCAATGACTGAGCGTGACGTAAATTTTCATGCACATGTATTCAAAGCCAATTTTATTGATTAAAAACCTGCCTTGGTATAAAAAACTGTGGCATGATTAAGATAAAGTAGGCCTGTCCATGGACAACATCTGTATGTGAGTGCAGAAATATTATTCTGACATTTTAACGATGTATTTGTCAGAGGTGGTTGCTGAGAATGGACATCAAACCCTATTTGTTTGATCTTCTCATTGTCTACTATGTTAGTTATCATAAAAGTAATTTAGTCTAAAAAACATTAATATGTTTATTGATCCGATAAATGTGGAAAATTCCTGGTTTACCCTCTTATTATCTCCATTATAACTGAAAATTCTTTTTGATGCCGAGCATCACCGGATGTCTTAGTTGTAAGGAAGAATAATTGATTGCTAGTTCCAATGGATTGGAGAGAAAGTTGTCCGTTACATGCTGCGGAGTACTAACCTGTTAATCCTGTCTGTGGATGAGGCGTGTATTGCGTGCTGCTGTGGCCTTCGGGATCAGACTTGACCAAGACTTAACCACTGTTTCTTGTCGTGATTCTCATAAACTGGGATCAGTAAACTGATTTACTTCACTGACGTAAATGCACTTAGTGATGTAGTAAATATGGGAGAAGGGTGGCCATGGTGATGGGTTGTGTTGTGTCAACATCAGCATCCATCATTGGGGCTGGGAGAAGATGAGCTTACCTTGGTAGCAACTCACTCACCCACCCACCCACCCACTCACTCACTCACTCACTCACTCACTCACTCACTCACTCTCCTTTCAGTGACTTGCCCACAGAAAAAACTTCAACGACTCATTCACCCCACATCCCAAACTTACTCACTCACTCACTCACCCACCCAACATTCACCCATCCACTCTGCCATCCTCACTCACTCACCCCCACAAGAACCCAAACTCATTCACCCCAAACCCATCCATTCACTCACTCACACACTCACTCACTCACTCACACACACCCACAAGAACCCAAACTCATTCACCCCAAACCCATCCATTCACTCACTCACACAAAAACCTATCTCAACTGTTAAAAGATGTGTTAATCCAAACTCATACTTTTATAAATGTCACCGCCTTCATGGTCTAGTTGTAGTCTCTCTTCCCCGAGAGCAGACGGCCTGGGACCAATCCCCGGCCGCGTCATACCAATAGACGTTAAATGATGGTACTTGTTTTTACCCTGTCTGGCGCTCGGCATTACGGTGCTAAAACAAGGACTGGTGGACTTGGAGTCAGTAAAGTGTGTCTGAGTGGGGTATTCATGTTAAACTGCGGCATGGTATCTCAGTGGGCTAGCACTTAATAATCAGCATTAGTCAGGACTAGTACAGGCAGCGACATGCACATGGCTATATCTTGTGCAATAGTCTTGGATGAGACGTTAAAAGCCATTCACCTCACCGTACTTATATAATGTCAAGAGACTGCAAGATTGTGTCGTCATCAAACAGGAATTGGTGTCTGGGACTTATTTGTTGAGGTGTTTGCTTGTCAGGATAGTAGCCTTGTTTTGATTCCACATATGTGCATGACGCGAACCCATTCATCTTGCCTTAGCCCTTGAGACAGATACAATACTGCCATGAATAGAGACCAACTCAAAACTCCCATCACTGTTGTCTAACAAGCTGATTTTAGCTGACCCTGCAAGTTTACTGGTACTTTAATTGACATGTAATGGCAAGCTGCCAATTATTAAGAAAATTACTTCAATCACTTTGTGAAAGCCTGATAGAATATTTACAGTTGAAATGACTACAGAAAAGGATTCAATCAATAATAAACACATTTCAACTGCCAGAAAGTATTCATATTAATTTTGAATGATTTGGTACGAACATGTGAAGTGGACTTAAAGAACTGGAACCATCCCTTAGAGGGGATTAATTACTGTGTGATGGGTCTTAATAACATTGCAAAACATCAAATTTCAAACTGATTCATTTAGTGTGGCAATTGTATTGAACTTGTTTCTGGCCAGAGGGATGCTAGGAAGTATTCTTAATAAGACGGAAATCTGAACGTATAATGAAGGTTCTTGTAGAGCACGGAATTGGTCCTTTGATGACTCAGTATTGACGAGCTTATTCTCCTGCCAGGAATATTGTCATTTGTAGGGTAATTAGGAGAATATCTGATGATGGATAAATCTAATAATTGTCTGAGTCCATGCTCCAAGCTACAATTCCAAGTTTTGGTAGGACATTGGCGCCAATAATGGTCAGCACTTTGGAGTGGGACAGGGTCGTAATGCAGGCCATACAAGACAAATTAGGCCGTCATTGTGATCGGAGAGTCGGAGCAGATATGCATCTCTATTGGCTTTCGCTACTTTTGGACAAGTTCGCCAAATAAAATTATGACTAGGTAATCAGATTCTGGATGAGACTTTGTTACAAAGGATGAACTTGTTGTGGATAGAGTCTCGACTTATTGATATTCGGCTGCTTATGGTTCAAAATTGATAAAGCAATCGTGATTAAAGAGTTTATTGTTGTTGTTTTCTTTTTTTCCAAAGGGATATTATTATATTAATAGTTTGAAGAAAGCAATGTTTTTTAACATATTCTAAATATTCCTTGAGACAATACCGTATTCGACTTAATAAGTGCCCAGGAAGCTCTCAAAATTAGAAATGGGGGCGCTTATTGTAATACAATTTTGGTGGGGAAAAAAACAGATTTGAAAGATCGTAAATTTCGTGGTTTGGCGAACTCAGAAAACCACCACTCTCAGTATTTTACCCCTTTAGATATATATGTCTCTTACAAATAATGCTACCTGCATGTTTGCACGTATTAACTTACATATCTATTTATTTGTGATCTGACTTTTTTCTCGTTTTTAAACAAATACTGAACAGAACTCTCCAATTCCTTAAGAAAATAGTATATTTCTCTTCAACAAATATAACTGTACAAATTGACAATAGAACTCAACTATCAAAGTCAGTAGACCTCCTCCATGGTCTAGTGGATAGAGTGTCTACAAAGAATGGAACGTTTGTGGTTCGATCCTCGTCCACATCATACCAAAAGATGTTAAAAGATGGTACTTGTTGTTACCCTGCCTGGCTCAGCATTAAGGGGATAAAACAAGGACTGGTCGGCTCAGTCAGTATACTGTGTCTGAGTGGGGTATTCATGTTAAACTGCGGCATGGTATCTCAATGGGCTAGCACTACAAAACCAGCTTGAGCCCAGACTAGTACAAGCAGAGAAACATATATCCTTGTCCCACTAAAGTAACCATCAGATCAATAGATGTTCATATAGTGAGACAGGCTTTTATGCCCCACAGCTGTGTCACAAGATAGTTATTTCCAGATGCTGTATACAAGAATGTAATATAGTGCTGTGAGTAGGGGAATATAGACACGTATCGCCCATCTCGGCATGTTGTAACTTATATTGTCTGCACAGTCCACCAGCTGGGGTCTTCATGAATACACAAGCTATTAACTTGTTGATGTAGATAAATCTATTTGTGGGGAGAGGTTACCTGATTATATAGACTCGCTGCAATCACTTCCTCTCTTGGGATGCAGACTCGTCTAAAAGTATAGCAACATTGCTATTTTGAGTTTAATTGGGATTGACTGGGAGAGCCAAAATTATTGAAGTTATTATGGTTATATTTTACTTAAATGCACATTCTGATAGGTCATGGAAATATCTCTAAAACCAGTTGCAGTAATTGTGGAAATGGGTTTAAAAAGGAGATATACTATTTTGATTTGCTATTTTATGCGTAAGTAGACTTATATAATGTGTTTACCTTATTTCCCAAGGGGTTTAACTGGAGTAGGTCATGATTAACTTGATTTATCATCCAAAACTTGCTCCCACATAGATATGGAGATATCGCTAGGGTGAGATCAAGCAATATCTACATTGTAGAAATTGCATCACAATGCTTTGCAGACCATTGTGACATCATTGGTTACCATGACATCACAATCAAATGACATCACTAATGGCTCTGCTACTGAAGCTGTTAGCAGTAATTTTTAAACTCAAGACACTGCTTATTACTGTCTTCAAACTGAAAAAGTTCGAAGAATGATGTTGGATGATAAAGAAAATCTCACCCTCATGTCTTTTGATATCAAATATATCAACACTTGTTGATAAAAGTGGTAAAAACTACTCGCAAACCTCGGAGTTTTTCCACTTTTATCAACTTGTGTTGATATATGTGATGTCAAAAGACACTTGGGTGAGATTCTTTATGTACCGACATTTAACCGTGCTCCAGATAGAAGTGTCATCAGTACCTCATGTCCGTCTTTCTGTGGGGATATTTTGACCTCCACACTGGCTGATAGTCGACTCCAAGCCTGCAGCAAATGTCAGTAAAAATATCAAAGGAAACAATTCTCCATCAGTGTTAATATATACTACTCAAAAGAAGTTAATGAACACCGACTTTTCAAATGATTATAGTTAATCTATCATGCTAGTAAATACAATGGTAAGTTACCTCTAAAATCAAGAAACAAAGAACTTTACACACAGCAATATTCCAGCTATATAACGGGGGTCTGTAAATAATTGAGTCTGGACCAGACATTCCAGTGATTGAAATCATGACAATCGATCTACACGATTGAGATACGATGACATGCTTCAACCAAGTCAGAGAGCCTGGCTACCCGATCCCGTTAGTTGCCTAGCATGGGTTGCTGAAGACCTATTCTACCCCGGATCTTCACGGGTCTCAACTATTGAACTAAATAACATGTGAACTAAATAACAACTTAGATATGATTATAGTTAATCTGTCATGGCCATTGAATAGAATGTTAAGTTATCTTTATAATTAAGAAAAAAAGAACTTTTCAGAAGTAACAATTGAACTAGATGTTTGTATCTAACGCCACACTCAGCAATATTACAGCTATATGAAGGGGGTCTGTAAATAATCAAGTCTGGACCAGACATTCCAGTGATTGACATCATATGCATCAATCCACGCAATTGGGATCGATGACATGCATCAACCAAGTCAGCGAGTCTGACCACCCAATCCCTTTAGTTGCCTAGCATGGGGTGCTGAAGACCTATTCGGCCCTGGATCTTCAAGGGTCTCAACTATTGAACTAAATAACAAGTGAACTATATAACAAGTGAACTAAATAACAAGTGAACGAAATAACAACTTAAAGGTGAGGTCCAAGATAAATCCCTGGTGTTGGTTTGGAAACTAAGAGCCATTCTTTGCTGGATTGCGTTAATACTTAATTTTTTATTTTTATCTTTCAGGGTATAACATTGAAGGTCAACGAGGAAGGAAGATGTTTTGTTGCCAGAATTATGCATGGTGGAATGATCCATAGGCAAGGTGAGTTGTCTCCCTTTCTTGGCCCAAGGTAAGTTATCTCCCTTGGTGATCCCAAGGCAGAGAGAGTTATCTCTACCTGTTTCTGATGCAGGCTTTCAATTGGTAGAGATACAATAGAGACCATATGATTCTCTTCCTGGTTCTCAGTTTGACATAGTATGAAACATTGTTATACATGGCAATACCCATGGTGATATGAAATAATGTTATCCCAGGCCTATCACACTGATCTAATCATGGTGAAATTATATTGAGTTTGTAAATTGGCCAGGTTCACATCTGTAACATTTGATATGATTAACTGCTTGACTGATTTAGATTACCACAATTTTGTAAATATGAAATTACATAGCAGTTTTGATAACATCTATTATATTTGGTGATGACAAAAGCTCCAAGGTCGGTATATGAAGAGAAGCAGGGCACTAACTGTCACTGCGCGGATTCTTTCTTTTCATTCACGGAAACCGTCATTCATGTAAGATAATTATTCATAGTGTTTATGGGTGATTTGTTTTCTTTCGACATCTGAGTGGCAATTTCTTTTTATAAGTGAATATTTTAAGTAGTACATATTTAGAGTTACTTCCCCTTCATGTACCCATGTGGTTATATCCCCTGGCAAGAAGACCTAACTGCTGTCACATATGTGTCAATATGTATCAACATGTATCATTGCGTATACACAGATACTGTTTTGGCCAATACTGCTCCATCTGGGGATCGTTGGGTAGCCAAGTTGTTAAAGTGTTTGATTGTCACGACGAAAGGTCCTGGTTCGATTCTGCACATCTGTACAGTATGTAGAGCCTATTTCTTGCTGGAGTTTTGCTAAAAGTGGCGTAAATCCACTCACTCACTCGTACCTTGTGTATATGTTTTAGGAACGCTTCACGTTAGCGATGAAATCAAGGAAATCAACAACGTCAGTGTCCAGAACCAACCCGTGGAAACCCTGCAACGCATGCTGGTAGATATAAACTATATACCATACTTTATCACCATAATATATATCAGATATTATAAGCCGACCTGTGAAGATCTGGCGTAGCATAGGTCTTCAGCAACCCATGTTTGCCGTAAGAAGCGACTGTACTTGTCCTAAGAGGCAACTAACATGATTGGGTGGTCAGGCTCTCTTCTCTGACATGGCTGATGCATGTCATCGTATTCCAGTTGTGTGGATCGATGCTCATGATGTCAATCACTGGATTGTCTGGTCCAGACTCGATTATTTACAGCCCGCTGTCATATAGCTGGAATATTTGCTGAATGCAGCGTTAAACAACAAACAAACAAAAGTTGACAGCAATATACCTGTGTTATAGATAGTAAGCCCGTAAATGATCCAATAAATGTTCCTTGTCTGTGTCAAAGTCATAAATATCATGTATTAGAAATATGACACCTATTTTATGCCCATCAAGGCTTACTTGATAATTCTTTATCTAATGTAGGATGTTTATGATATGGGAACACACTCCCATAATCATTTCTATTTCCTTCTGATTGTCTTAATTCTCTTTGAGGATGTTATTGAACCAGACAAACATCATTTTGGTGGTGTATTGTTGCTGAAGATATTCATATTATTAAGGTTATTGAAAATAATTGTGAAGTCTTTAATATATTGAACAAAAAAGTCAGGGATCATGAATATGTGACGACTGAGGACCCAATTTCATAAAAACATCCCCAAACTAGTCCTGATCCCTAAATCTGTTTTTTAAGTATATTTTTATATGCATGTTTAGTTTAAACTGCCGATACTTGCTACTAGGTTCAACTTCAGCTAATGTTTGAAATCAAAACCTTTTGATGTCAATAGATTTAAACTGCTTCACGTTATAGAAATGCCGTTTCTCATTAATCTGAACCATGAGTCCCGTATGTTTTGATCGTTGACTTCATGATTTATGTTTGATGGCCTGTTCTTTCTTTGATGTCTTTCCAAATAAAGAAATGAAAACCGTCTTTCAAGGATTTTCAAATCAGATCAGCTAATGGCTATTCCCTGGTTGTCTTCATGTTGCAATGATCAAAATGGATCTTCAATTTAAGATTAAACTAACCTGTTTTGTGATCTTTTCATCTCTAATCAAAGGTTTGTCTTCAAAATGATGATAATTTACTATGAATTACTCATCATTTTTAGATCATCATTAAAAACCGTCGCCTGGCAACCAGATGGATACTCCCTATTTTGAAGTAATAAATCGATACAATTTGAGTTTTAAACAAGGTCAGAAGGGAATTCATTTGTTCGGAGCCTTCTGCCCTGCGGAAGTTAGGTCAATAGTTTCTGGAGCCATACCAGTGCTCAGACCAAGCTCTTCTGGGAAATCTTGAAATCCTTTGTCCTCGGCCAATGGCAGGCAGTGTAGCGAAGGAGGTATTACAGTGGTCGCTGCAAACCACGGCCATATTTCACAGGCAATTTCTCAAATGAGAAATATTGATTATATTTTTTTATTATGTTCTCTAGTTATATGAATTTGTTTTTTTAGGAGAATACAAACTTTGATGTATGTTTACATCATCCTGAACAGAGAAAATAATTTGATTTTCAATAATGTTGATTGACATTAGTCATCGTCTGTCATATTCTATTTTGTATGGAGGAGCAGATCGCATCCATTGAATGTATCCCATTTGCATGTAATATTTCTCCTTTTTTATATGATCCTGTGAGCCATGTGTTTTCCATGAAGTAAAGGCATATCTCTTACATCATGATGTCTATGTATCTACAAATCATCCATAGTTGACATTCAGGGTCTGGAACGTTGAAGGTTCCTCTGAAAATGTCACTTGTCTGTTGTTGTTGAGGATTTAAGAGTAATGTGCACTGACATCTTAAAAGCAAACTGTCAGCCTGGTAAACAAGGCAAATGTGTTGCTGTCATCAGGGACTTGAGACTCTTTGAGGGGGTGTTCATCATCCATTGGTACATCGCTTCATGAGGCTATTGTTAACCTGCCCACCTGAACTGAATGTTAGAGTGAGATTATGTTATCGTGCATTATCTGTCGTCCGTCCTTCCAAATTGTAAGCTTTTAAATGCTCATAAATGCTCAACTTGCATATATGATCCTAGCAGTGATGCCTCCAAGCAGTGATCACAAATGTCTTATCTGAATTTCAACATGGCCACCTAGGCGGCCATGTTGAATACAGAATGTTTGCCTGTTGCTGAATCATCATATCACTGTGAAAGTGGTGTGCAGGACGCATGTGGTTGTAGCAAAAACATCTGGTATGTTGATTTTTATTTCGGACAGCTTTTGTATAATAGAAATGCAAGTATCAATATGTAATAAAACTATGGAGTGAGGCTTAAACACTTGCTAAACCATCACCTTTTGTTTGATTTAATCCTAAGGTGGCAAAGTAGCTTTACAGAGGCACTCAATAGCCTCTTTAGAATACCATCAGAGAGCCTCTTTCTGGTGCCACTCAACAAGCCTTTTAGCATGAGCCTCTTAGCATGCCTAGTAATACCACTTAAATACATTCTCTATAATACCACTCAAATTGCCTCATTATAGTGCCACTAAAATATCCTCTCAATAATACCATTCAAAGAACATCTTAATTATACCACTCAAAGAGCATCTTAGTTATACCACTCAAATTGCCTCATAGTGCCACTAAAATATCCTCTCAATAATACCATTCAAACAACATCTTTATTATACCACTCAAAGAGCATCTTAGTTATACCACTCAAATTGCCTCATAGTGCCACTAAAATATCCTCTCAATAATACCATTCAAACAACATCTTTATTGTACCACGCAACGAGATTCTTTATGGTGCCAGGCAAAGAGATTCTTTATGGTGCCAATGAAAGAACTCCTTATATATTCCACGCAAGAGCCTCTTTATGTTGCCATTCAAAGAACATTTTAATTATACCACGCAACAAGATTCTTTATGGTGCCAAACAAAGAGACTCTTTATGATTGCTAGGATTTTGATATCACGATCTGTCTCCTGGTGTATTTTTAGCGAAACTTGCGAGGCTCTGTTACATTTAAAGTGGTGCCATCTGTTGGTGGAGCTCAGAAAGTAGAGTCTGGAATTGAGGTAGGTATTTGGTGACCCCACACATTAAATGTACTCTGTTCTCAACTCATGCATTTTGTTATTGCAGAAGGAAGCTCGCGGCAGTATAACGTTGAAGATTGTGCCTAGTTATCGAATAAACCCTGCCCAGTGTGAGGTAACCCCTATCCCAGCATGCATTGCACCCAATATGGCTGTCGTGGCATACAGTGTCGTGTAGCCTCATACTTAGTCGTTTGTATGTCCGTATGTGGCAATTGTGGCAAAAACAATATACTCCAACTTGCACACACCACCCTTTTGATGCAGACATCCCAAATCCATTGCACAGGCCTGCTGAAACCAGTCTTAATTACAATATGAAATAAAATTATAACCTATTTATCATCAGCTAAACATTTCAAAATTGACATTTAATTTTTTCTGAATGGCAATTTTTTTTATGAACTTTCGAATGCAAATAATACGTGTTTTATTTGAGCAATTCCACTATCATCATTATCACTAATTTCTATCTTATACTTTTAAATCTTTGTAAAAAAAAATTATTAATGACTTTCTATGTGCAAAAAACAATCATTTTTGGAATTATTTTGAGCATTTACCCATTTCCACATTCCCTATAGTATATGCTACTTCCCTGACTTCATATACTACTTCCCCATCACCATATACAAGTTCAGCACACACTTTCGCATTGGTCTTTCCGTAGTGGTGGTGTTTATTTTGTTTTCATTCTTTGATGAGGGTTGCGTTTTTTTACATTTCAATCTCTTCAATTTTGTCTTCTTTGTTTTTTTTCATAAAGGTATTGGGTTGAGAATGTTTATTCCGTAATGACGCGATAAGGTAAACGTTATGACAGAGGGACTATCACTGCCTCAGTGAACCGCCTCCAAAGAGTGTTACAGATGTTTTTAATACGGAAAGAGATCTGTGAAGATCTGAGTAGAGAATTGAGATTGATGCTCATGATGTCAGTCACTGGATTGTCTGGTCCAGACTCGCTTATTTACAGACCACCGTCATATAGCTTGAATATTTCTGAGTGCAGTGTTAAACAAACAAACAAACAATACGGAAAAATGTAACTAGGTGCTTGCACGTTGTTAGTCAATGTCATCTCTTGAATGAATACATTTAGATAAAACAACACTCACCACCCACATGTAAGCAAGTCAGTGAGTGTGCCTGGTCCTACTATCCCAACACAATGTGTTATAAACATTTATACTGCACAGTGTGTTGGGTACCACTGTTTCCCACCACTAACTCCACTAACAAACTAACAAGCCATTGGTTTTGTGCACATGGGGAATAACAGGTCTGTTCAAAGTATACACTCTTTGGTCCATTAAACTTATTTAATACACTTCTCCTACATTGATATTAAGTTGTACTGAACTCAAGCAAAGCAGGCTAAATAATGTCTTTCAGTATATGGTTATAACATTGTCACACTGTATAAACGGCTGGGTAACTGTCACATTGTATATAGCTGTATGCAGTACGGCCAATAATGGTCATGTCAGATATATCGATATGCAGTGTATAACGGTCATGTTAGATATACCGATATCATAAACATTGTATAACGGTCATGTTAGATATACCGATATACAGTGTGTAACGGTCATGTTAGATATCCCTGTGTGCAGTGCAGTGTGACCCGTGAATATCCGGGGTAGAAAAGGTCTTCAGCAACCCATGCTTGCAGTAAAAGGCGACTATGCTTGTCGTAAGAGGCGACTAACAGGATCGGGGGGGTCAGACACGCTGGCTTTGTTGATGCATGTATTAGTATCCCGATATTCTACATTGATGCTCATGATGTCAATCACTGGATTGTCTGGTCCAGACTCGATTATTTACAGACCGCTGTCATATAGCTGGAATTTTGCTGAGTGCAGCGTTAAACAACAAACAAACAGTACAGTGCATTGTCCATGGCTGCATTCAGTGTTGAAGTGTGGTATTGTGTGGGTCTGTAGCAACTGTGAGCTGGGTCAAGCTGACCTGTGTAGTGTTCTGTTGGTAGTGCTGGTCATTGTGTCATCATGCCCATCTCATCAACATCACAAATATTATTTCACTACAAAAAAACGTATTTCTTAGTTTTAACTGCTTTATGTCTGTAATTACCGTGCATCAGTTCACGAATACGTACAAGTACATGTGTCATCATTTGGAGGTCGACTAGAATAGAAACTGGGTTTTTGCTACGTGTGACCTAGCTGGCTGATTGTGTGACATTGTACCAAAGTGTGTATGTCGCTGCTCATAACCATTGGTTTAGACCCATGAAGATCCAGGATAGAATATGTCTTCAGCAACCCATGCATTCCGTAAAAGGTGATTATGCTTGTTGTAAAAGGCGACTAACGGGATCGGGTGGTCAGACTGCATGTCATCGTATCCCAATTGTGTGAACCGATGCTCATGATGTCACTCACTGGATTGTCTGGCCCAGACTCGATTATTTACAGACCATCTGTCAGTGTGGCGTTAAACAAATAAAACTATATTTGGTTGACATGACCCAGAACTGATTCTACATCTGGGATGTAGCTGCTAAATGTCATTCCCTCCCTCACTCACTCACTCACTCATGCGGCTCAGTGACTGTTCTTTGCTTGCACAGGAATGTCTTCAGTATGTGTTACGATAAGAGATGTACTTTTGTAATGAGGACAGTTTTGTCAGTTTTGATTACATTTGTTGAGAGATAATAGTTCAATTCACAGAAATAACTCTTTACCTTTTTATGTGGATCTGATCCCATTTACAGAACAATGGTATAATTTTGTTTAATGTCATTTAATAAATTTGTTTAATTAACATCAGTGAGACATCACATGTATTCTTCATGTATTTGGTAATCTGTATAAAATGTCAGAATTTACTTTATGTAACGATAAGATGTTACTTTGGAGCATCAGGTACCGGTAAGTATCAAGAGGTATCTCCCCTAGATCACAACTTCCTGCCGAAGATAACTGTTTTCTCATATCTCGGTGAGAGCGCTGTTTAATGATGTGAGTTATCTCCCCTTTATCACCACTTCCTGCATAAGATGCCTGTGTTTTCAGATCTATGTGAGAGCGATGTTTGATTACGACCCACGCGATGATGACCTGATACCGTGTTCACAAGCTGGTGTTCCATTCAAAGTCGGCGATATCCTCCGGGTAAGAATACACAAAATATAATATTTACAAAATCTCTTTTTGACAAGTATAATATTAAAGAAATCTCTTTTTGATGACTTAATAAATAATATTTTTAACTGAAGCGTGCCAGGAACCTTGGATCACCAGTTCAAATCCCATATTGACACTGATTATGATTCTAGGTTTGTCTGTACCATAGCCTAGTTAAATCTTTCACTTGTTACGTCGAAGACCCGGGTTAGATTCCCCACATGGGTACAATGTCTGAAGCCCATTTCTGGTGTCCCCTGCCGTGGTATTGCTGGAATATTGCTAAAAGCGGCATAAAACTATATCTTGTATGATGCGACAGATTTGTATCAGAAGGTGAGACTCGGGAACTTTAACAAACATGTGATGCTCATAATATCAATCACTTGCCTGGCTTGTTTGTCCCAGGGCTAAAGTGAAAGTAACTCCCCTACTTTAACATAGCCTTATGACATTTGTAGCACTACGGTGGCTTGTTTGCCCAGGACTAAAGTGAGAGTAACTCCCATACTTTAACATGGCCTTATGACAATTGTAGCTCTGCGATGGCTTGTTGCACCATGGCCCTGGCTGATGTATTTGAAGGACACCATGACAGGTTCATGATATAGCTTGAATGTTACTGACTGCTTCATGAAACACAGAGGTGCATCAGTGAATGTTTGCAGTGGGTCGTCCTGTACATAGACTAAGTTGACTGTGTCTTGCAGGTGATAAGCAAGGACGACTCCAACTGGTGGCAGGCCCGCAAGGCTGACAGTGCACCCACAGAACCAGCAGGCCTCATTCCATCGCCGGAACTGCAGGAGTGGAGGACAGCCTCACTGGCTATAGAGAGAGCAAGGAGAGAGCATTCAGGTAGGCACTGCTTGCTGTAGAGAGGTCGGAAAGAGCATTCAGGTAAGCACTGCTTGCTGTAGAGAGGTAGGAGAGAGCATTCAGGTAGGCACTGCTTGCTGTAAAGAGGTCGGAGAGAGCATTCAGGTAAGCTTTGCTTGCTGTAGAGAGGTCTGAGAGAGTATTCAGGTAAGCACTGCTTGCTGTAGAGAGGTAGGAGAGAGCATTCAGGTAAGCACTGCTTGCTGTAGAGAGAGCAAGGAGAGAGCATTCAGGTATGCTCTGCTTGCTGTAGAGAGAGCAAGGAGAGAGCATTCAGGTATGCTCTGCTTGCTGTAGAGAGGTAGGAGAGAGCATTCAGGTAAGCTCTGCTTGCTGTAGAGAGGTCGAAGACAGCATTCAGGTAATATCTTGTGCTATCCAGAAATGATTCATCTTAGCATTGAAAGACAGGCACTGTTTCCCCAAGTCTGATTTCTTATGATAAATGTATTGTCACTGTGCTCTGTAACAAACACATCAATGTGTGCACATTGTTTTCAGTCCACTGCTCGTGGTTCGGTCGGAAGAAGAAGGACAAGTACCTGGCCAAGCACAATGCGGTGTTCGACCAGCTGGACCTGGTGACGTATGAGGAGGTGGTGCGGCTTCCGGCCTTCGTCAGGAAAACTCTTGTCTTACTAGGTAGTTCATCCCAGGAGAGTTTTACCCATCAGGATACACCCAATAGCTAATGTATTTCAACAGTGTCTCTGACCTGGTCATGTACAGAGACACATCTCTGGTAGGAGTGTTGTTTTTTTTATGTAATTTTTTTTTTCACACTGTTTTCAAAGTTCACTGTTCTACAAAGAGATGATAACTTCTTTACCAAAACTCAGTGAAGTGATTCTTATACCCATGCATACTTGCTGTGTACATGGACGTCAAGTAGTATTTTGAGAGCTCCTGCTGTGTATGTTCATAGAAGAAGACATGCCTCGCAGGTTTTGGTTCAAATGTTAAAACGAAAGGGAACGGGAGCTAAAAAAACGCTCATAAAATATTTGGCCAAGAAATATATGCTTAACATGGTACCCTCTAGTGAACCATCAATTTTCAACCAAGTTCCTTGTGTGATCTAACTTTTTGGGGAAGTATCTGACAATAAACATGAAAGTGGAAGGAGTTGTTTAAAGACACGACGATTGGGGCTGGTGTTAGAAGGTATGATGTTGAATATTCCAATGATGTTGTTGTTCACAGGTGCTCATGGAGTTGGGAGACGACACATAAAGAATACACTAATCACAAGTCATCCAGATAGGTTCGCCTACCCAATACCTCGTAAGTCATCCAGATAGGTTTGACTACCCAATATCTCGTAAGTCACCCAGATAGGTTTGCCCACCCAATACCTCGTAAGTCATCCAGATAGGTTCGCCTACCCAATACCTCGTAAGTCACCCAGATAGGTTCGCCTACCCAGTACCTCGTAAGTCATCCAGATAGGTTTGCCTACCCAATACCTCGTAAGTCACCCAGATAGGTTTGCCTACCCAATACCTCGTAAGTCACCCAGATAGGTTCGCCTACCCAATACCTTGTAAGTCACCCAGACAGGTTTGCCTACCCAATACCTCGTAAGTCATCCAGATATGTTCGCCTACCCAATACCTCATAAGTCACCCAGATAGGTTCGCCTACCCAATACCACGTTAGGCATCGAGATAGGTTCACCTACCCAATACCTCATAAGTCAACCAGATAGGTTCGCCTACCCAATACCTCGTAAGTAAAATATATTATATATCACTATTCTGGTGTTCCCCCCACCACTGTGGCATTGCTGGAGGACTGTTCAATCATTTCCTTGTAGACATCTGATCACTGACTAACACTGCTGTGCTTCAGATACAACCCGCCCCCCTCGGGAAAACGAAGAAGATGGCAAGAACTATCACTTTGTTACCCACGAGAAGATGGTGGCCGACATTGCTTCCAATCAGTATCTGGAATACGGCACACACGAAGACGCCATGTATGGCACCAAGCTGGAGACGATTCGCCAGATTCACAAACGAGGTCTCATGGCTATCTTAGACGTAGAACCGCAGGTGAGCAGTTGTTGGGTCGAGTATTCACTCAATGCTGTTGGGGGCGGTATGGTAGCTGTTGGGGGCGGTATGGTAGCTGTTGGGGGCAGTATGGTAGCTGTTGGGGGCGGTATGGTAGCTGTTGGGGGCGGTATGGTAGCTGTTGGGGGCGGTATGGTAGCTGTTGGGGGCAGTATGGTAGCTGTTGGGGGCGGTATGGTAGCTGTTGGGGGCGGTATGGTAGCTGTTGGGGGCAGTATGGTAGCTGTTGGGGGCGGTATGGTAGCTGTTGGGGGCAGTATGGTAGCTGTTGGGGGCGGTATGGTAGCCGAGTGGTTAAGGTGTCTGCTCTTCCGCCGAATACCGGAGTTGGATTCCCCACTTGGATACAAAGTGTGAAGGACTTTCTGGTAACCAACCCTCTGTAGTATGGCTGGAATATTGCTCGAGGTGTAAAAATTACTCTCAATGCTATCATGACGTTATAGTTATTCTTACATCTACAAGTTTATGTTGCTAACACACCCCATTATGACAGGAGTTGAAAATCTTACAACATTTTGGTTTTAAACAAACTTGCCGCTGTATGGGATGGTCAGTATTGGTTCTTTGGAACACGAGATGATTTGGCCAATGGATGTCATATCTTTGGGGGGTTGGGGGACTAAGAATGTCAGTGCGGAGATGAAGTTTGGACACAACTGTGGTAGACATGGGAAGATGTCTTTGGCACTGTTAACATTAGTTCTTTATGAGCATGTTCATTTTGTGCAGAACGGTGTAAGCACTTGAGTCTTTCATATTGTGGTGAAGTACTGTTCAAAGTATCCCGGGACGTGTCATACCAAAAGACGTTACAACATGGTACTTGTTGCCCTGCTGGGCATAAGGGCCAACAAGGACTGGTCGGCTCAGTATACTGTGTCTGAGTGGGATAGTCATGTTAAACTGCTACATGGTAGTCTTGACTGCGACATTTAACCCTATTTTACCTCAACTCACTCACTCACTCGGGGCGGTCGAGTAACATAGTGGTGAAAGCGTTCACTCGTCACGCTGAAGACCGGGTTTCGATTCCCGACATGGGTACAATGTATGAAACCCGTTTCTGGTGTCCCCTGCCGTGATATTGCTGGAATATTGCTAAAAGCGGCGTAAAACCATACTCACTCACTCACTCATCACGCCCAAGGCCCGGGTTTGGATTCCCCACACAGGTACAATGTGTGAAGCCCATGTCTGGTGTTGTGTCCCTGCCATGATAAAAGCAGCGTAACACAACACACTCACTCACTCACTCTCTCATAGGTACATTGTGATCTGTTTCAGGCCATTAAAGTTTTGCGGACAGGAAACTACACACCTTTCATAGTCTTTATTGCAGCTCCAACACTTCCTGCCATACATCAGGTACTCCAGCCAATCAGCTGCCACCTCCTAGTCACTGCGGGACTGTCGTCGTCTTTAGTGTCTGCGGGACTGTCTTTGTTTAGTTGATATTTATGCATAGTTCACTCTTGTTTATTTTGTATTAGTTTTATTTTCACTTTATTATTTCTGTGTTCATATATAGACAAATTGCACTGTTAGTGAGAATGATGCAAGAATTTTGCAATATATAAAGGAAATTAATATCTGACATGGTGTTGCTATTTTTTGCAAATGGAAAATTACAATATATGTTCAAACCTTGGCGCTATGACTACGCTTGGGCTACAATTCATAATCATTGGACATTGGCAAACAGGTGCCCTGGTTTCAAAATTGTATTATCCCGTAGACTTTTACTCCAATTTTACAACTTTGAACACTTCTTGTAAGGACTAGAACATTTTTCACAGCACGTGAGTTGATGTGTTATATTGCAATAAATATTTTTCTATTTCTCGTTTTTTTTAACCTAAAACTGTCGTAAAATACATTCTCATGTTTCCGAATTAAGGTGCATCTTGTGTTTATGTGAGCATGTGTTTAGATAGTTCTCCCTGTGTGATATATGACTAATATTTGGTTGAGCTCTTCTGCTGTTTGGTTCATTATTTTGGCATGATCTCTTCTGATTCTCAGGCCTTGAAGGTTCTCAGGACTGCCGAGTATGCGCCTTTTGTCGTTTTCATTGCTGCGCCAAGGGCCATAGATTTAAAAGAGATGAAAAATGTCAATGTAAGTTGTGGGACGCTAGTAGGTGGATACTGATTGTCTACCACATCTCTGGAATCATAAATACAGATAGATAATGACACTAAGATATAATACCATATTATGAATATAAGTTGTTGGTAGGTAGTATATAGGTAGATACTGATTGTCTGCAACATCTCTGGAATTATAAATACAGATAAATGGTGACGCTAAGATATAATTCCCTATTATGAATATAAGTTGTTGGTAGGCAGTATATAGGTGGATACTGATTGTCTACCAGATAGTTTCAAACATGAAAACTGATAGATGGTGTTTCTAAGATATAATACCATATTATGAATAAAGTTATTTTAAGATAGTATATAGGTAGATGCTGTTTGTCTTCCAGATATTAACAAACATAAATAAAGATAGATGATGTTGTTCTTTACATAAGTATGAAATAAGTTATTGGACTTTAGTATGGGATCAATTTAGATATCTACCCTTTCTACAAAAACACAAAGATAGTGCTGCTTATTAGAGTAAATACCAAATAAGTTGTTAGACGCTAGTATGCGACTGATATAGATTATCTACCTGATTTACAAGAACAAATATAGACGGTGTTTCTGCAAGGAATCAGTTTGTCCGATATATTAGAAGTGTTAAGTTCAGAGTGTGGGGTCTTTAATTAGCAGTGCTTTACCAAGTGCGGTGTTTGTTAGTGTTTAATGGTTCAGAGACAACCATTTAACACATATTTTGTAATCAGAGAAACTATCTATATGTTACAGTGAATATTCATGGTTTTCTGAAAGGATTTGCCAGATCTCAAAAGAATCCCGCTGTCAGGGCTCCAACTAGACTCATGATTCTGTTTCTAAGTCTTTATTTTCGCACACATTTTCTAAATTATTCGTGATTGGGATTTGAATGGGACAAGTAAAGGGAGATAACTCCACTGCATCTCTCTCCTGAGCATCAGTCATGGGTCATACATATCAGAATGTTGGGAAGTTGCATCTCAGTTTAATAGTTCTGTGCTTAACTTCAAATATTGGGAAAGCTATTTAAATGAAAGGATATGTTTTGTTTCTGCTGATTCCCAAAAATTGAAATGTGGAAGAATAAATAAACAAAAAGCAGTTTATTTGTGTTAGCTATAATAAAAATTTGTTGAAAATGTATGTTAAAAACCTGTTCCCCTCACTTTACTTCCTTACCTACTTAACTTCTCTAGGAAATAAAAAAATACATGTATTTGATATTTTTAATAATTTTAAAAATATTTTTACGACCTACTGACTTGAATTTTGTTAAAAAACACTAAAAAAAGATAAAACGATCAAATTTGTATTTGACAATGATTGATGATCCAGATGATTGATCGCTATGACCCTTGTATGATGGAATTAGTTCTGCCCTTATGACCCTGACCTTGTGATGATTCCTCTGTGATTGTAGGACATCTTCCCAGTAACCTACCCATAATCCCATGCAGTGTTTCCTGTGTGTTGTCGAGCCTCCTTCAGGAAATAATTGATACAGTTGTGTCATTAAGACAACAGTCAAAGCATCAACCATGGCACATCAGTATGAGAGTTACGATTATCTTAGCGCTAAGATCACTTTGTGGAACAGGACAATGGCCTATGTTTTGTTTGTTTGTTGTTTAACACTGCACTCAGCTATATGATAGCGGTCTGTAAATAATCGAGTCTGGACCAATGTTTAACATTAATATGATTAGTATACATTGAAAAACAAATTGTTCAAATTTACAATTTTCTCTATATTTGTGGAGTATATATAAATGTCTTGTATTATCATACAATGGACATTTTAGAATATAGTGAAACTCATCTTCAACCATATTCAAATTACAAAAAATGACAAATTTGGTAATGCCGTAGTTTGTGCCTGTGTTCAATGTCAGCTTGTCCCGGTGTCGCCCAGTGGGACAACATGCATTGTGTATGCATGATAACTACACTGTGTAACATTGTATGCATGACTGTGATAGTTGTGTCCTGTGTGAGTCGGCCATCCTTGTTGTCCCAGCATGAGATCAGTAGGAGGTATATCCTGTATCAACCGTGAGTCCTGACTAGCATGAGATCAGTAGGAGATATATCCCGTATCAACCGTGAGTCCTGACTAGCATGAGATCAGTAGGAGATATATCCCGTATCAACCTTGAGTCCTGACTAGCATGAGATCAGTAGGAGATATATCCCGTATCAACCGTGAGTCCTGACTAGCATGAGATCAGTAGGAGATATATCCCGTATCAACCGTGAGTCCTGACTAGCATGATATCAGTAGGAGATATATCCCGTATCAACCGTGAGTCCTGACTGGGCATGCTGTACACTAACTGTGTCACTGTTTCCAGTGCCCATGCATGGCGCCATTCGTCATGTAGAAATCAGCGATCAATCAGCATATACCACGCTAAAAAAGTTAAGGACCACCCGATTCTTTCATCTTACTATAGTTAATCTATGATGACAGATTGACTAAAGTAGAATGAATGAATATTGCCATGACAGACTTTAGTAATATAAAAGAATCTTTTGAATAGAATGTCTAAAATTAAATACATTTTCATGAAGTGCTATAAAACTGCCAAAACAAGAATGGGTGAAGTCATGGCTATTCACTGTATAAGTTAATTCTAAATTGTATATTAAGTACATTCTAATGAACAAATGTATTAGTTTATCATCTCTAAAATTGTGATTAATCCAAGATTGAATTTTAAATTGAGCACCAATTGTGAAATCCTTTCATTTATGTCAATTCCACAATCCGTAAAGACAATGATTGATCAATTACTTTACTCAACGTAAACAAATTCTGAATTTCATCATTCCGTTTCAAAGAAAGAATATTTTCAAATATAAACAAAATCGAAATGTTAAAAAAAGAAGTAATGCTTTTTTGTTACCAAAGTACCGGGTTACCATGGTGATGAGGGGATGCATGTATGTGTCTTCGGAATGTGATGTGAGATGGAAATAATTTGTGTTAGAAACAATTTACTTTATTTCATTGAAGATTATTTTATAAAATGAGAATTTTCTTGTCTGTTTTCATCAATCTGACATTTGCTTTCTTAGCTGAATTCATTTCCTATATTTTTAAGGGAAATCTTTATATTTTGTAGATATGCTTGTTGTAAATTTTAGAGTGACCGTGAACGTTTGACTTTATATGTCTTAACGCAACCAACAAAGATTGTTTTCAAAACTTTAATTTTGAACATTTTTTTATTTCTGCTGAAATATAGGGCATAAGCTGTAATGAAACGGAGTAGGAAAACACAATATTAACCCTTCCATGAAGGTTTGAACTGATTATGTCAGAGGTTGTTAAGATGCATATTTAATTTAAATTTTTGACATGATTTCAATTCCAGTATTCATCTCATTTATTGAGAAGTTTTAGGTTTAAAATTCTTAATTGTAACGAATTGTTCATCCAAAATGAAATTTGGAGAAGTTTGTAAAAAGTATTTATGTTAGCCCTAAGCCTATGTCAGCTCTTAGATGTGGAGAATTCTCTGTTTCAGGATGGCAGTTTGGAGCGACTTGCGCGAGAAAGCGAACTTTTGGAGAAGGCATACGGACATTATTTTGATTACAAGATTGTGAATAATGACATTGACGAGACAATAAGAACACTAGAGAAGGCGATCGAAGACGTAAGTGCAACGCAACAATGGGTGCCAGTCAGTTGGGTCTACTGAATGTCCAAGAGTCAATCAAACCAAATATGGATGCCTTATTGTACAGAACGCCGAGTTGTGTGGACGTAACGCCATGTGCAGCGCCGTTCATGCTGTTAACATGTTGTGTCCTACGTAGGACGCGGGCTGTAACGGCAGCAGCTGCATCGACAGGATCCGCATTGTGTCGCACTCAGCCCGGCAATCTTGGTTAGTCATCTTCTACAGACCAAACTTCACAAGTGATTTTCAATCTGATTGGAGCAACAGTTTGCCACAGCTCGACTGTGATTGGTGGAAATGAATAAGGAAATAGGATTGGTCGACGAGATTTGTGTTCTCGACACCCTATTGATACAAAATACAGTGTGATGTTTGATTGGTTGTAGGAAAGAAGCTAAGATGTTCTGATTGGTGAAAAAAGTATATTGCTTACCTCTGATTGGTTGTTGGTTAGGGATCTACTCACTGATTGGTGGATTCCAGTTAATTCTGAAAGCTGATTGGTGGAGCCTCTGCTCCTGGAAAGAAGAATGATATACCTGATAATAAGCTGGACTTCCAATTTACTAGATTGAGTAGTTTATTCCAGTAAATAAACATGTTTACAAGAGTTGATTGAATGCTTGTCACTGTTGTTTAATGCAACAAGAAAGGTTTAATGGTGTCTGCCTCATACTGCTGATGTTCTACTACTGAACACGAGACATGGCTGAGTGATCTTACCGTATTTAAAGCTTTAGGTTTTAACAAATTGCTGGGGACTTGTTAAGTCCTACTTTAGGTTTGGCAATAACTTAGCTGCCCCGGCCATGTTTTGTGTCCTACTGCTTCCTCCATAGTGTGTAAATGATTCGATGTCATAAACGAGACTTTGTCAGCAACGTCTTAGAACAGGTAATAATGGGGAAGTTGGGCTTGAAGTGGGCGTTGTCTTTTTAGGTGATTCTCAGGTGAGTGAAAGTTTCACCTGGGTGTGAATCTAAGCTTGATAATATGGAATTCAGATGTAGGGTCTAGGCAGGTCTAATATGGTATTCTGAAACCATCACAATAGGGAGATATCTTTTCCAGAGTATATTTGTAAGTTGTGATCATAGGCTGGTGCAAGTGATTTTTTTATTTTGATTTTTCCCCCCCTTTTTTCAGCACAGGTACTCAGGAATGGTTTTAGATGATTTTTTTCAAAAGTTCATCTACTGATTAGAATCTTCACCAAGACTGGCCAACTGACCATATTGAATAATCCAGATGTTGTATGCAATAAAGGAACTTGATTTGTTGCATGCCAAGATGGACTGGACTCCCAATATGGCCGCCAAGGTCACGTTGTCCTTGTGAATGGGCCATTTTATTGTTTTATTTTACATCTTACACTGAGTACCTGTTTTAAGAAATAGAGTTGAGTAGTTCTGGATTTCATTTTCATCCTTCACAATTTGACCTACCGTGAATCCTTGAATAGATGCAAACCTCGAAATAGATGCTTGCCTCATATAGGGGTGGATCTTAGTGTTCGTAAAATGTCAAGTACCATCAGGCTTAATCTTGCTACAATTGTTTAATGGAGCTGCATAACTTGAGAATGATATACGCCAGAAGAGGAGGGGTTTGTATTTGATGATTTACGGTAGTGCAACCCAGGTCAGTTTGTTAGCATCGCCAGAGTACTAAGCCTATTGCGTTCAATCTGGTTTTACATCCCCAATCACACAAACTTCTCATTATTTTATACTGGCTTCAGTCTTACACAGCTTTTGGTATGGATTATGTAATATTTTTTAAATGTTTCTTTCAATGTGATTCATTATAAGAAATTTATTTCTATAGAGTGTTAATCAGACTAAACATGCCAGCCCCCCCTTGCAATAACTTTGTATAAATTGGATTCATTTGACACATGTCCCTACAGTTCATAGTCCCTACATCCCTTCAGGAGTCTGACGAGAGGGCTGGGGCTAATTCAACCCATTTCATAGTCCCTACATCCCTTCAGGAGTGTGACGAGAGGGCTGGGGCTAATTCAACCCATTTCATAGTCCCTACTTCCCTTCAGGAGTCTGACGAGAGGGCTGGGGCTAATTCAACCCATTTCATAGTCCCTACATCCCTTCAGGAGTCTGACGAGAGGGCTGGGGTTAATTCAACCCATTTCCTAGTCCACACTTCCCTTCAGGAGTCTGACGAGAGGGCTGGGGCTAATTCAACCCATTTCATAGTCCCTACTTCCCTTCAGGAGTCTGACGAGAGGGCTGGGGCTAATTCAACCCATTTCATAGTCCCTACATCCCTTCAGGATTATGTTGAGAGGGCTGGGGCTAATTCAACCCATTTCATAGTCCCTACTTCCCTTCAGGAGTGTGACGAGAGGGCTGGGGCTAATTCAACCCATTTCATAGTCCCTACATCCCTTCAGGAGTGTGACGAGAGGGCTGGGGTTAATTCAACCCATTTCATAGTCCACACTTCCCTTCAGGAGTCTGACGAGAGGGCTGGGGCTAATTCAACCCATTTTCTGTTTACGTTTTGAGAATTCTATTATTTTTTAACGTGATCATGAATATTTGTATAGTCAGGGCTGTCTACATTTCCATATTTTTCCCAGAGGTGTTCACATCTTTCATTTGTTCATACCATGTTTCCACTCTTCATATTTCTATGATTGGAACGCATCCAATGGGATGTTCCAGAGCTGCTGTCAATAATTACCGTAATTCTTCTGTTAATACGGACATGATAAATAAATATTTTGCTGCTGTTTGCATGATTAGAATATTGTCAAATATATGAAATTAAGATGGTGTAAGATTATTAACTTTATTCGAAGGCTCAGCATTTCATTTTGCCCATTAATTATAAATATATTTTGGGGATTGACTTTTTGTGGTTGACACTCTCATGCATATGAAAGATAATCCTAACATGCTTATCAAACTATGTTCACTTTTAAAAAGTGATAAAAGCAGAAAAAACCATCATGTGTATATTTTAGATTAAATACGGTAATTAGTTGTTTGCAGGAGTGTGAGTCTTGGTCCTGCCATTGAGGTTGCTAGTTATTGTTTTCATTGATTCCTGTAGTCCTGGATGTAGTTATCTCCCTTGTTTGTTTTGTTTATACTTGTCCTCGGGGCAGGGCTGTCATTGATTGGACGTTTCAGTAGTGATATATCATGATATAAACTAATGGGTCAAATAGTGGTGCTCAAAACAAAATTAAGAACTTTTCAAAGTATGATCAACATGAGCTTGTCATTAGATCATTTCACACATTCTGACACTTGTCAGAGGGGTACACAAAGTGTGTGATCTCGACTACAAGTTGCAGGACTTTCATGTTTGTGGAAGTCTGGGTGTGGGTGAGATTGCTGACTTTGTGTGCCTCACTCTGGCAGTGTGGGTTCGAATCCCGGACGGGACTCAACCCTAAAAGGTACGAGAATCTGTACTTTCCTGAGAAAGTGTTATCCCAAATATCACATTCCTTCCAGGGAGCTGAGAATAAAACTGTGTGCACACTGATCGACTGACCGGGGTGATGATGTAGCACTTTAAGCATGCTTGAGGGTGTGGATTTGGCACATTATAAATAAGCCCATAATTACTATATGACATCAACATTTACCACTTGTCTCACAAGGGCAGAATACAAAAATCGGGATGATGGTCGGGGGAAGAAACATATTCACCTGCCACACTGAACGCCAGGTTTCCTTCTCTCCATGGGGGAAATGTGAAAATCCGGGGTAGAAGAGGTTGTCAGCAACCCATGCTTGCCGTAAGAGGTGACTATGCTTGTCGTAAGAGGCAACTAACGGGATCGGGTGGTCAGGCTCGCTGACTTGATGGATGCATGTCATCATACCCCAATTGCGTAGATTGATGCTCATGATGTGAATCACTGGATTGTCTGGTCCAGACTCGATTATTTACAGACCAGATCAAATAGCAGGAATATTGCTGAGTGCGGCGTTAAACAACAAACAAACAAAATCTCTCCATGGGTACAGTGGGTGAAGCCAATTCCTGGAGTCCCCTGCCATAAAATGGTTGGAATATTGATAAAAGAGGCATAAAACTTTCACTCACGTACGCAATGTGGAACCATTGTTGACCCCAAATTCTCAAGTTTAGCCAAGATTTAGTGGGTAATAATGGTATTTGTATCAGGTTTCTTCTTTGTGGACTGCTACAGTTCTGTAGAAACGTAGTCTATCGATATCCCGCCTTTCAATGACAGCTCTGCTTGGTGTTGTTATGTTTTTTCTTCTGGTTATTGACTCTCAACAAAAAGTAGCACATCCGTTTTGTAGACAAGATGGTTTTAGTAGACATGTTTTATTATGTTGCTGGGAGTCCTCCTGATTTTCAGCTTTCCTCAGTGAATTGTACACTTTAAATATGCTGGATTGCCAGATACAGACAAATCAGAGGAGGCTTAGTTTGATGAGGAGTCAGTTTTTGATAATATCCTGGCTTTTGTTTACCGATATGTTTCTCTATCTATAGGATCTGTGGTGAAAATTAAGATAAATTGAAAAAACAATGTTATTAGGTCAAGGTCATATGGGTAAGCAAAGAAAGAGACCATCAATTCACCCATGTTGATTTGTTGGAAACTAGCTGGGAGGGACAAAGGGGCCCTGAGATGAACTACTTTTCCACATATGTGAAATGTTTGCTTGGCTCATTAAACAACATGTTATTAGGAACACAATGAAATAGTGTTCCCTTGTGTTATGCTTTCTTTTGTGCCAATTGTGTTGAATTCAGACCAAATACACCTTACGCTTTCTTTGTAAATATTAGATGATAATTTCTTTACTTATATGGAAACCGTATTTCCTCTATTGAGAGCCCGGGGCCTAACTTCAGTTCACTTTAAACACCAGCCATATCAGATGCTGACTCTTGTCAGAGGCCTGGCTCCAGTTCCTCAAAGCAATCTTAACGCTAAGGTGATCGTAAGTCCCGTACTTTAACATAGGCTTACGATCATTGTAGCTCTAAGATGGCTTTGAGGAACAAGGCCCTGGTTCCTATTTCGGTTCTTATTCCTGGTTTCTTTGAGACCTGGCTCTTATTACAAAACTACCCCTACACTCGGACCTTTAATACAGCCTGCTCTTCATAGAGGAAATACTGTAATTAGTCCTCTTTCAATTGGAGAGAAAGAAACTACAAAATGGCAGTTTGTATGTCATATTCATTACTTAAAGATGGTTACTTAATGGTGATAATTTCCTTGATAACATGCATACCTGGCCTGTTTAATACATGGCAATATTACATGGCTATAACTCAAAACATATGATAATATTATATATAATATGCAATTTTACTACATGATGCAGTATTTCAGATAAAGTTTATGAAGTCAAAGATATAGATATTTATTCTATACAATATATCCCAAGATATAAACTTTCTCTGTATTAGATGCACCGAAAGTATATATACTCATGTAAAATATTCTGATACATTCAGTTTCCTAGCACCTCAAAGTTCCAAGTGGGTTGTATGACGTTTCACAAAGTACGATGTGTTTTCTTACACTACAATACTTACAATACTAATCCCAGCAAACAAGATTATCAGAGTACCTCCATACCTTGTGACAAACCTACTCTAGTCCTACTGAAATATTTAATTTTAGGCTTTCATGATATAGCTTGAAACAAACATTTGCCTACCCCTCGAACCCAATTGGAAAGCTACGTTTTATACAGAACCTTATTCTTTAATACCTTGAACACAAAGTGCATTTTCAGTTTTTATGCCAATATTTTTTCAGACTTTTTTTCATTTGTGTTTTAAAAAGGCATAGGTAAAGTTATTAAAATTAAAGGCGAGTTTATAACTGAAGATGTGGTTATTGTCCCCACTGGCTTTTCAGGTTAGAATTGGTCCCGGTAACCTATGATTGTCATGTGGGTAAATCAGATCTAGGTGTGCTGTACAAAGTAATCTTAGCGCTAAGGTGATCGTAACTACCATACCTTAACATAGACTTACGACAGTAGTAGTGCTAAGGTGATCGTAACTACCATACCTTAATATAGACTTACGACACTAGTAGTGCTAAGGTGATCGTAACTACCATACCTTAACATAGACTTACGACAGTCGTAGTGCTAAGGTGATCGTAACTCCCATACCTTAACATAGACTTACAACAGTCGTAGCGCTAAGGTGATCGTAACTACCATACCTTAACATAGACTTACGACAGTCGTAGTGCTAAGGTGATCGTAACTCCCATACCTTAACATAGACTTACAACAGTCGTAGCGCTAAGGTGATCGTAACTACCATACCTTAACATAGACTTACAACAGTCGTAGTGCTAAGGTGATCGTAACTCCCATACCTTAACATAGACTTACGACAGTCGTAGTGCTAAGGTAATCGTAACTCCCATACCTTAACATAGACTTACAGCACTCATGGTGCTAAGGTTGTTTTGTACAACGGCACCAAGGTTCCGTTACTTGGTGGATTGGGTGTCATCATGGTACTGGGCGTTGCTCATGATATCAATCATTGGTTTGTCTGGTCTACACTAATTTACTCACCTCCTGCTTAGATATTGCTGACTGTGACTTTAAACAGTAAGGCATAAGGTATGGTTGTCCAAGGCTTACCCAGCTTATCTGGCTTTGTTGCTTGTGAAGAGTAATTTGTGATTGGTTGCTGGTATATTATTTTTGTAACCATAGCGATCATATCATAGTCTCACAGCAGTCATATTTCTGGGGTTTCTTCTTCAGGTGTGGGCCAGGTAATTTGTTTTTTTATCAATTTGAGAAAATGATCCAGGCTATTTTGTTAGTAAGGGAAAACTGACATGTTATATCAGGAAAAAGACAAGCTATGAGAGGAGTCTAAATAAAAATACATATAAACTTGAATGGTTTTGTTGTTTGTCTTTATTGTGTGTTGATATTGCAGGGCTGCCCTGGCCATACAAGAATGTTCACGTTTGTTGAAGTAGGGGACACTTGTCACCCGACCATCGTAAGTCTGTGTGAACGTATGGGGGTTTGTACACTCTCAGCACAGAGACCATCGTAAGTCTGTGTGAACGTATGGGGGTTTGTACACTCTCAGCACAGAGACCATCGTAAGTCTGTGTGAACGTATGGGGATTTGGACACTCTCAGCACAGAGACCATCGTAAGTCTGTGTGAACGTAGTTCGATCCCCGGCCGCGTCACACCAAAAGACGTTAAAAGATGGTACTTTTTGTTACCCTGTCCAGCGCTCGGCATTAAGGGGCTAAAACAAGGACTGGTCGGCTCGGAGTCAGTATACTGTGTCTGGGTGGGGTATTCATGTTAAACTGCGGCATGGTATCTCAGTGAGCTAGCACTATAAATCGGCATCAGTCCGGACTAGTACAAGCAGCCACACAAACACGCACATGTACATGCACGTCGCTATATAAGTGCAATAATCTTGGACGTGACGTTAAACCCCATTTCACCTCACCTCACCTGTGTGAACGTATGGGAGTTTGGACACTTTCAGCACAGAGACCATCAGAAGTCTGTGTGAAAGTGGGGTGGTTCAAGCGTTCACTTGACACGCTGAAAACCCAGGTCCGATTCGCGACCTGTGCAATGTGTGAAGCCTATTACTGGTGTCATCATTCATGTGATGATGCTGGAATGTTACTAAAACTGGCGTAAAACAATACTCACTCATTATGTGAACGTATGGGATTCCGGACACTCTCAGCAACTGACCATCGTAAGTCTGTGTGACAGTATGGGAATTTGGACACTTTCAGCACACGACCATCATTAGTCTGTGTGACAGTATGGGAGTTTGGACACTTTCAGCACACGACCATCATTAGTCTGTGTGACAGTATGGGAGTTTGGACACTTTCAGTACACGACCATCATTAGTCTGTGTGACAGTATGGGAGTTTGGACACTTTCAGCACACGACCACCATTAGTCTGTGTGACAGTATGGGAGTTTGGACACTTTCAGCACACGACCATCATAAGTCTGTGTGACAGTATGGGAGTTTGGAAACTACCTTCATTAGTCTATGTAAAACCCAACTCAGTTTATTTTTTCTTGACCAGTGCAGAAAATGGGCATCACGCCTTCTGAAAATGTAACAGGTTACCAGAACCTTCAGTTGTGGACTCAAATTCTGATATGACATAAGCAGAGGAAGAACTACATGGCCAGATACCCATGCCAACTGAGAGATTGGGGATTCAGGCTTAGAATTGGCCATGTGCTGGTCTTTGGCCCACAGTATCAGTCACTGGATTGTCTGGTTCAGAATCGATTGTTTAGAGTGAGTGAGTGAGTGAGATCGGATTAACGCCGCTTTTAACAGTATTCTAGTTATATCGCGGTGTGTCAGCTTAATGTGGGAGGAAAGCCCGAAGTGATGCAGGTCTCAGACGTTTACCACTTCGTTGAAACCCAAGAGCACGGGTATGGTGCGGACAAACCTAGAAACATAATCGGGGCGAACCAGGATTCGAACCCTCAATCATAGGTTTCTGGCGTGAATCGCGGCGCCTTAGACCCCGATTGTTTAGATGCCATCTTCATAAGGCTTGCTATTGCCGAGTGTGGTGTTAAAGTAGAACAGGTCTTCCGCAACCCATGCTTGTCCTAAAAGGCGACTATGCTTGTCATAAGAGGCTTGTCGTAAGAGGCAACTATCGGGATCGGACTCGCTGACTTGGTTGATGCATGTCATCGATCCTAATTGTGTGGATCGATGTTCATGTTGTCAATCACTGGATGTTCTGGTTCAGACTCGATTACTTACAGACCACCTTCATATAGCTGGAATATTGCTGAGTGGTGTCAAACAACAAACAAACAAACAAACTTGGCAGAAGTCTCACTGGTACCTGTTATATACCAGCACCCTGTACATTATCTCAGCACTGGTGTATTAAACATATTTAATCCCTAACACAGGAATTGTGAACAAACATGAAAACAAGGAAATTTAAGAAAGAGCAAGTTTGTTTCATTTATGCCTGGAAAACCACGTCTATAAATAGACATGACGAAGTTCACTACTGGGGTGACTTTTGTCCTCGGATGTCATAAAATATGTCTGTGAATCCTCCCGTAACCCCTGGAGGTACTGCATGCTGGGAAATTTATACTCCTCACGTGGAAATCGAAACTACACTGAAGACGTGCGAAGTTAGATTGCGTGTTTTCTACTCTGCGCAAATGTATTACCTTTACCCAAATTATTTTGAGTTGTATAAAAACATTCCAAGCCCAATCGAATAACAAACACCATTTATCTTACCTTACATGAGAGTCAGATTCTGATTTGCTGACGCAGATCATTTTCACATGTGAGGGATATTTCTCATGTCACCTGCTCGCACTACATTTGCAGCACACCAATTGCAATTTTATTATCTCTAATTAATGATGTTAGTTATTTACAATAATTTCCGAATGAAATATATCTAGGGGGAATAACTCTTGCTTTGTTTTGACGTCTGCTATTAATTTTGTCGATGAACGTGAAAAATGAATTATGTAGATAAATGCCTAACTGTGGTAATCTTTCCGTTTCAGGCCAAATCATGCATGCATAAGACATACCTGCAATATAATTAGGTGGCGGCAAGATGCATTCGTTGTCTTCCGGTCCCTCGGGTGACGTGCGACACACTTGTTCCTCAGAGGCAACCAAATGGATCGGCTGGTCCGACTGGGTGGCTTGGCTGTTTGCGTGTCATCGTACTCCGACGGCGTTGGTTGTTGTTCACGATATCAATCACCAGACGTCTGGTCTAGACTTGATTATTTCCAGGCCGCCGTCTACTGGAATATTGCTGAATGCGGTATGACGTCAAAATAGTGATATGACCTCCAATGTTGAACTGAACCCAATCTCAGGTTCGGCTATTTCCGTCAAGCCTGGAAAAAAAGACTACTAGCGCCCTCTGTTGGCAGATTGAGCTAAGCAATTGCAGGGCTTGTTTACATCTTTAGCTCTTCTTTTGGAATGCCCACATCTTGCTGGTTTATGAGTTTTGTTTGTTCTTGTTTAACGCCGCTCTATGAATAATCTAGTCTGAACCAAACATGCATCCAGTGACATCATGATCATCGATCCACGCAGTTGTGTTTGTTTGTTTGTTGTTCAACGCCGCACACAGCAATATTCCAGCCATATGACGGCGGTCTGTCAGTAATCGTGTCTAGACTAGACAATCCAGTGATTGACATCATGAACATCGATCCACGCAAATGGGATACGATGAAGTTGCATAAACCTCAATAAATGACGCACACGTACACGCACGCACACACACGCACGCACGCACGCACGCACGCACGCACGCACGCACGCACGCACACATACACACATACACGCACGCACATGTAAACAGTTTTAAATTCTCCGACCGCCTCCGTGGTATAGTGTTTGAGCGTCCGCCCGGAGAACGGAAGGTCGGGGGTTCGATCCCCGGCCGCGTCATACCAAAAGACGTTAAAAGGCCGTACTTGTTGTCACCCTGTCTGGCGCTCGGCATTAAGGGGCTAAAACAAGGACTGGTCGGCTCGGAGTCAATAATCTGTGTCTGAGTGGGGTATTCATGTTACAGTGCGGCGTGGTATCTCAGAGGGCTTGCACTATAAATCGGCATCAGTCCGGACCAGTACAAGCAGCCAAACGCACACACGCACACACACACGCACACGCACGTGCATGCACGTCGCTATATCAGTGCATCAATCTTGGACGCAACGTTAAACCCCATTTCACCTCACCTTTAAATTCTCTGTGAAATTCGGTTCTGTGATATCATCGCCGATCATTTTAGTCAAAGCGAAATAACCGAAAACGACCTCTACCACTACATATGTATTTGTTCACTCTTACTTACGGAAAAACGAATATTTTTAAATTAGAAACATGTCAATTTGGACTGATGACACCTATTTAATAGCGAGTTTTAGACACTTGCATATTTTGCTGTCAGACTTGAACAATAGACTGCATTTAGGAGATTTCTTACGGTAAAGGTTTTGTCGTATATATTAAGAAATTCGACCGTTATCTTTTTTATGTATGTTGATACGGATTATTTAATTTAAGTTTTATTTACACGTGGAAATGATTTTATGACATATGGTACCTTTCCTTGCGCGTATGTATATAATATGTTAGGTTGATAATAGGAGAAAAAAGTACGTATCATACATGGTTTGTTTGTTGTTTTACGCCGCACTCAGAAATATTCCAGCTATATGACGGCGGTCTGTAAATAATCGAGTCTGGACCTTTCCTCCCACATTAAGCTGACATGCCGTGATATAACTGGAATACTGTTAAAAGTGGCGTTAAACTCAACTCACTCACTCACCCATTGGACAAGAGCTTCAGATGTGATTTTGCTGACTGACGCACACTCTACCCAGAGTTCCTTGCGGTCAATTTAGTACTTCTGCATATTAAATATGTTTCCGACCTATTTCAAACTACACATTTGACATAAAATCGTCAAGTTTCATTGAGAAAATCTCCTTAACGTGAAAACTATTTCCTTTTGCGTATTTATCGTTTGTTTACATGAGTTGGCGTAGCTGGCCGATCCGATGTTGAAGGGAGCAGGACCTCATATGTATTTATAGATATCAACGTTGTCACGTGACTGTGTACATACGCTGTATGTGTTCTCGTCTGCATTTGCTTTCGTCTGTAAGCTTGTGTCAAACTCGGTCAGTAAATAATCGAGTTTGGACCAGACAATCCAGTGACTGACATCATTAGCATCGATCCACGCTAATGGGATACGATGACATGCTTCAACCAAGTCTGCGAGCCTGACCCCTGTTAGTCGCCTCTTACAACAAGCATATATAGTCGCCGATAACGACAAGCATGGGTTGCTAAAGACCTATTCTACTACGGATCTTCACGGGTCCAATGTTAATTGAATGTATATAGATCATTTCATGCACACCTGCCTTCTGCAATCAACAAATAATTTATGTTGACAGTTAAACAATCAGCTACAACCTTTTCAGGTAAGGTGAAGGTCACATGAACATCAGCAAGTTTCAGAACTGTTTGCCAAAACTGGACAGGAGAAGCAGAATAATGAAAAACTGTTGAGATTGAATTGAGCCCATCGATAGTGATCGGAACCTTGAGTAAGCCTTGAAAGCACCCCGGAGCGAATATTTTAAGTGATTGATTCGACCCTTCTATACCGGAACTGTATTGGGTCTGTCGCTAGCACATGACCGCCACGTAATGTAAACAGTCTCGCTTGCAGCCGACTGCCATAAAAATGTCAGGCTAAATAGCCGCAGAAAACTGGCGATGTGGTGGGGATTATTAACAATGTAGATAACTACACTGCATCAATATGAGGGGTCACTCTAGTGCAGGTACCGTAGAGTTTTTGTGCAGTCAGTGCTCAAGTCACGAATAACAGAAACGCATTAAGAAGCTATTTATAGATCTGGGGAAGCCCTGTAGTGCTACGTATCTAAAATGCATCTCAGTAACACGACCAGAGCAGAGACTATTTGTTAGATGATGTCTGGATACAGCCATACCCTCAGTTAGTACCAGCTTGATTTGTTTTGCTTGTTTGATGTTTAACGCCGCACTCAGCTATATGCCAACCGCTGACAACGAGGTGTCCTGTATATAAGAAAACAGGAGACACCGCATTGTCGGGGAATTAGCTGGTTCGGAGAAAAGCAGTCACGTGTTACAGGTGATGACAGTCAAGGTAAAATGTATTCAATGTTCGATGTCCCGTGCGCGTGTGTTCTAGCCAAGTGTTACCATCTGAAGAGGAATCGAATCGTTCATAACGTGTGGTAAGTGACGCCTAGGGATTAACCGTGTGGTAAAAGACGGGACGTTAACCTACGTTTACCTACATGAATGACGTCTGACTGTGCTGCGTCTATCGAGATGCACGCCTTGCGATATTTCATATTGTGTGTGTCTATTCGGTGTTGCGTGACGAGAAGTGTCAAACAGTATATCGACACTAACAGAAGTGACATTCGGGGACCTTTTCCTGACCCAAAGACGAATGCCAATGTTGGCGGTGCTGGTTCCAGGACAATCAATCATTCAGAAACAACCAGCAACGAGAATGGGAACGCACACAGCAGTGTATGGAACAAATTGAATTCTGAAGACCGGAATTTTGGAGGAGATAGCAACCGCCATCGAGACACCAATTCTAACGGTCACCGAGAAACTAAGACCGGCGGTCGAGAAACCAATTCTAACGGTCACCGAGAAACTAAGACCGGGGGTGGAGAAACCAGGGGTAACGAACGCCGCCAGGAAACTAATGCAAATGTTCGAGACAACCCGGGGTCTGGGAATGATAGAAAATTAGGGACAAACAGCAATGTTCTGTTTAATGTGAACCATGGTATCAGCGATCAACGGAGTACAAAGAGTAACGTAGGCCGTGATGCAAATAGAAGCGACAGGTACAACGTTGTCGATGGGAACCTCACCAACTACTCCGTCCAGGACGGTGTGAAACACGACACCAGCCCCAACGAGTCGGCGAACAAGAAAAAGGACGAGGGACCCAACGAGACGATACGTGTTGCGAAAAAAAGTATGTTGTCTTTTTTATGTAACCGTTATAAAGAGGGTCGAAACGACAAATTATAATTTGCAGATCAATAATTGAATAACCAGACTTCCACCGATACATGGAGAATATCACCAGCCAATATGCCTGGAACAGTTGCTGTTTTATTGTACACAACCATTCTCGATGTTGTCGAAGTGAGTGAGTGAGTATGGTTTTACGCCGCTTATTGCAATATTCCAGCAATATCACGACGGGAGACGCTAGAAATGGGCTCCACACATTGTACCCATGTGAGGAATGGAACCCGCTGTCTATATGTTGTTTTCACAATGGACACTGTACAGTTAAGGCCAAATGAAGTATAACGTTTCTGGCCTTTCGGTTTGGCCTAAAATGACGTGATGACACGGCTTTCTGTTTTTTTCCTTCATTTGAGTTGATAAACTCATTTGCATGACTCACAAACACTGATCCCAACGGTACAATCTTTGTATTCTGCAGGAATTACATGGTTATATTCGCTTCTGAATTGCGATTCATAAAAGTTGTAGTGATGTCTAAATGCACGTGACAAGCACGTGACAAGCCGAAAATGCTTTAATGTCCCCCAACCCCTCAAAAGACGCACACACACACACGCACGCACGCACGTATGCACACACACACGCACACACACACATCGTGCATCATGTGCAGTTTGTACTTGCAATTTGGTAAAAGCAGGTTAGAGTTACCTGCCCTTAGTTACAAAATCCGGAAAAACCTAGTTCGCGTGGGTGTTGAAAGAGAAGCAGACGGGGACGAAAAACAATTAATTTACTCCTTTTGCCTAATATGTGAGCTTACCGACATACGATGAACTGCGTATAAATGTATTTCCCTCATGGGTACAATGTGTGAAGCCCATTTCTGGTGTCCCCCGCCGTGATATTGCTGGAATATTGCTAAAAGCAGTGTAAAACCTTTCTCACGCATTCACATTCTTTTTTAATGTCTAAATAACAGTTAAGTAAAATATGCAATAATCTTGGACGCGACGTCAAACCCCATTTCATTCCACCTCACCTCACGTCCCCAAGGCTGCTTTGTAACGAAGTAACCCGTGAAGATCCGGGTAGAGAATAGGCCTTCAGCTACCCATGCTTGCCGTAAAAGGTGACTATGCTTGTCGTAAGAGGCGAATAACGGTATCGGGTGGTCAGGCTCGCTGACTTGGTTAATTCATCGTATCCCAATTGCATGGATCGATGCACATGATGTCAATCACTGGATTGTCTGGTCCAGACCGCCGTCATATAGCTGGAATATTGCTGAGTTCGGCGTTAAACAACAAACAAACAAACAAATTGTAACGATGTTGAGATAAAGTCTTGTTACAGAAGGTTTTTCTGTTGGTCCTTGCAGACGGACCCAGCCATTCGCTTGGTGTGCACAAGGAAGGTCGACAACAACCAACATTTGATGAAGCACCACCACCACCCTCCAAGATAACACAACGCATCTCGTATTCATTCCTAGGGACAGCGTGTGTTGTGCCTCTGTTGATGGGTATGGTGTGGCTTTTTTTCAAGTGGCATGCTAATGGTGTCACTGGCAGTCGGACTTCAACAGAAACTCAGATACAGATGATTTGAAGAAGGCAGATCTACAAACGGTTTGGAAGATGCGACGTATTGTACTTATGGTTATGCATGAAGTTACAAGGTATGGGTCATTCACTGGCGACATCGTACTTTAAAAACTGTGAAACTTTTAAAATTGATGTGGCTAGCGCACAATTATTTGTGGATGTATTGTTTGTATATATTGACTTGTGATTTACAGTCATTTGTTGATCTCACGCTTTGTATTGTTACAGTAGACAATCGACTTTGTCGTAGTTAACTGTACATAGTTGCGCCCCTTAGTTTACAAGGATTCGATGAGCGTGGGTCCGAATCCTAGATTCACCCCGATTATTATCCTAAGCCTCCTCATTTTCCTGGGGCCCGATACACAAAGCGTTCGACAGTCGCAGTCTTTGTTAAAGCGTGGGCTTTAAGATAACCTTACCGCGACGAACGCTTTGTTCACCGGGCCCCTGTTCCGTTGGTTTCAGCAAAGTCTCATCACCGTCATAGGCCATCCTCGATTTGTACTGCATCTCTTATAATAGATTGGAATTTATTCCACTGCTGTGTGTTCAAGTGGGCATTAAGTCTACCTCTCTCACTGTCTCCAGCCCTGTCAGTCCTTGTTAGGTGAAGGAGTTCGTGACAAACTGTTTACAAGATATTCTTTATCATATGGATTTGTACGATTGCTGAACAAAAAGAGATTGGGGGTATATTTTTATGAAATTGTGTGCTTAGTCTTCCCGAAAAAATATATACCAAAATATTCATGACCCCTATTTTTTTCGGTATTTTGTTAGTGCTTGTTTTACACTCAGTATTTCAGAATCTCAGTATAGAATTCTCTCCTCCTCTCTCCTATCTCCTCCTCTCAGGAATCTTCTCATTCTGGCCTCTCAGGCTCCTTACAGGGCCGGTTCTTTATGTGACAATCGGGGGCACGGGTGGTCCATTGTCTAAGGCGCCGCAATTCGTTGGGCAGAGTTGCGTCCCTTGAGCACGCCAGAAACCTGTTCCTCTTTGTTTGTATCCCGGTTCTCCCCGATTATGTTTCTAGCTTTGTCAGCATCACACCCGTACTCGTGGGTTTCACCGAAGTTGTAAACGTCTGTGACCTGCATCACTTCGGACTTTCCTCCCACATGAAGCTTGGGGATGCTGTTCAAAGCGGCTTTAAACGTAACCCACTCATCTGACAATCTCTCTCAATCAGACAGGTTTCGGGTTTCATCAAAGTGGTAAACGGCTTATACTTGTTTTTCTCTCTCATGGAGCTGTCACGCCGTGAATCAAAGCGGCAGAAAACACAACTCACTCATACTGATCCGGTCACGTGCTGAGGGTTAGATACGACCACTAGTCCGCTAGACTTGGTTGGTTGGTTGGTTGATTTGTTGTTTAACGCCGCACTCAGCAATATTCCAGCTATATGACGGCGGTCTGTGTAAATAATCGTGTCTGGACCAGACAATCCAGTGCTTGACAAAATGAGCATCGATCCACGCAAATGGGATCGATGACATGTATCAACCAAGTCAGCGAGCCTGACCACCCGATCCAGTTAGTCGCCTTTTACGGCAAGCATGGGTTGCTTAAGATCTATTCTACCCCGGATCTTCACGGGCCGTTCGGATTAGAAGCCAAATATATTTTTACATGCATTGAATTTGTTTTTCTTTTTATCCTACCATTTTCAGTCACTGGATGATGAAATTCAACTAAATATGTTTGGAATTCCTTATCATGATAAAATATATGTTCAGATGTTTTAGTCAAATTGTAAAATGATATATTTAGACGTTTTGCAAATTGCCTACGTGAAACGTTTAATCATTTTACACATTGACTGTATTACAGTAAATCTCTGCCAAAAACTGCCATGGTGCCAGTGGAAAACCAATTCTTCTGATAAACAAATGCATTACCTAATATGTCGTGTTGACAGAATTTGCTTGTATGTTGTGATGAGTGAGAAAGAACAGTACTTTATAATTCACTGTCTCAATTTGTACGGTTTGAAATGTATCGTGGGGCCAGAATTGTATATTTTGTTATTTTTACTGATTTTTTTACCCAAAAGTTCGGGTGGTTAGATCGAGCGAAAAAATATGAATAAATCCCAATATCTTGTTTTTCATTTTTTCAAGATTTTGAGGTGATAGGAGGAAAATCAGACATTGGCATCACAATAATTCGATTTCATGCACAAAACCATATCTTTGATGATGAGGCTGCTTGTACTAGTCCGGACTGATGCCGATATATAGTGCTAGCACACTGAGATACCATGCCGCAGTTTAACATGAATACCCCACTGATGATGACACTGATGATGACAAGTGATGTAACATCGTTCGATCCGGGGAAAATGATCTTCCTGTGCCTCCCTCCGATGAGGATTTTTATGAATTATTTAGTATTGTTGTGTTTAATACATATATACTGTTTTATTATCATCCTTTATAAATAAAAAATAACAAATAATACTTGGTGTTGTTTTTTATCATCGCTTTGACAATAAAATGTGCTCAAGCTGTCACGCCATTGCGTGTTGCAGTACAAGTCTCATTGGACGACTCGGGGATATTATGGTCGCCATGGCATTATTGAATTTACTCTTTTTTTGGCCCATTTCTCAGCCTTTTATGCATGTATCATTATGGAAGTTTATATTCAGTCCGTTTTGCAGATTAACACGTTTTATAGTCTTGCCCCTACTGTGCCATTTTAACCCAAAACAGTAAACTACGGTTATAACGAACTCAAAGGGACTACTAATTTTAGTTCGTTATAACCGTAATTCGTTATAAGCATATATACAGCATATAACTACAGCAAATAGTCGGGACTAAAAGGTTACTTCGTTATATCCGTCAGTTCGTTATGAACGTGTTCGTTATAACCGTAGTTTACTGTATTGCAAAATATTCAAAAAAGAAGAATTCAGGTGGACTGAATAGTTTTATGGCTGTGTTATTAAGTGATTTGCCTGATGCTATATGCTGGTTTCCTTGTTGTCGACTCGCATAAGAAATGCGGTCCGCCATGAGGTTTTTTTCCCATTTCGACCCGTGGGATTCCTAGAATATAAGAATATAAGGGGGCTATAAATGGACTGGGTTTAATGTCACTCTCCGTGAGTGGGTTGATTGCGTGTCACCGACAAACCAAGCTTGTCGTAAGAGGCGACTAACGGGATCGGATGGTCGGTCAGACTCGAGGACTTGGTTGATGCATGTCATCGTATCCCATCTGTGTGGATCGATGCTCATGATGTCAATCACTGGATTGTCTGGTCCAGATTCGACTATTTACAGACCGTCGTGATGTAGCTGGGATATTGCTGAGTGCGGCTTTAAACAACAAACAACATACAAACATAATCGCCTGGCTAAAGGGGCGGTCGGGTAGCCTAGTGGTTAAAGCGTTCGGTCGTAACGCCGAAGACTCGGGTTCGATTCCCGACACGGGTACAATGTGTGAAGCCCATTTCTGGTGTCCCCCGCTGTGATATTGCTGGAATATTGCTAAAAGCGGCGTAAAACCATACTCACTCACTCCTGGCTAAAGTTGATCAGGGATGCTGCAGTTGAATCAATAATCAGTAGCATCCCTTACTCAATAATACAAATGAAATGCAATGCGGCGACGCCCGGCCAGCATGCTTTGTAAATGTTTACAACACGCATATGTGGCGATCACAAATATAAAAGATCGCTGAAGAGGATCGAGGATCTTAATGGGACTGCTCATTTGCTACAGAGGTGGGGTGGGGTGAGGTGGGGTGAGGGGTGAGGTTTGGGCACTGAGATTGGTCTTAGTACTGTATCATATTTTATGTAACATGTCTTCACACCCACACCCACCCACCCCACCCCCCACCCCACCCCACACACACAACCCACCCCCAGCCACCCTCAAGACACACACCTCCCTTTAATAAATGGACAGTCCCTTATAGATGGTGAAACACGGACGTATGATTACGTGGGACGTACGTGGGTTTATATTTGTATTCAGAATCATGACGTTTAGACAATTTAAGATTTGGGTCATTCAGTATGTCATTGTGTTTCCTCCGACTCTCAGCTGGCGTCATTGCTGGGTTCACACGCGTCGAGGTAGGACATAGCAATGTGCCACACAGATGCATTATGTCCTGATTGTGACGAATGCAGCCCTTTCCTCGCGCGTCTAATCTGCATTTGATCTGGACGAACGTGATATCGCATACAGTATACTTTCTTGAAACCAGTAAGTACCTGAAATAGATTTGTTTTCACAAAAATTCTTTGTGTCCCCATCCTTCAGGGACGAGACGGATCGGATTCGGTCAAGCAGACATCCAGGGTCGGAGGTCAGACGGTACAGCCCTGATACGCTGAACGTTGAAGTTGTGCTTTATGCTTGCATGGAAGCCTCACACTGACTTCATGATAAAGCATGGATTTTCGTACATCGTACTTTGGCATTAGCGTTCCTGTGGTGATTATTTTATTCAATAATGTCGCCTATGCGCAGCCATGTTTGAAACGGCTAGACTGTCAGACGATACCGCGAAAGTGTGGTTACTTTTGGCGGGAAGCGGTACATCCCAGCAGACGATCATATTATCTATGTGTTGATCGGGCAACAAACACGGTTAGTCTTTACACACGCGGGTGTGTGCGGGTCCGTTTCACCAAGCCCTTGAGTATTGATACAGTGTGCTCAGAACCTGCTCACCGTTACCTTGAAAGAAGTTCGAAGTTACCTGACGCTCATGTGGCTCGGAAAAAGAAGGACGTCGGTGACGTTGATAACGGATCCGTGCCGAGTGACAAAGACACGGAAGATGCCGACAGTGAAAACAAATCCGATGATTTGGGTGACGATGTGGATGACAATGGCACCGTCGGAAGCTCACGGAATAAAGCGGGTAAGTGCATGTATTGTTTGCTGATGGGGATGATTGGGTAACTACTTTGGTGTGTCTCCACTACTTATACAGCAGAAAATAGTGACTGTCTCTCTCTCTCTCTCTCTCTCTCTCTCTCTCTGGGGGCACGGGTGGCCCAGTCGTCTAAGGCTGTGTAGAGTTGCGTCCCTTGGGCACGCCAGAAACCTATGATTGTGGGTTCGAATCGGGCTTTCCTCACACAATAAGCTGACACGCCGCGATATAACTGGAATACTGTCAAAAGCGGCGTTAAACGTTAAACCCAAGTCTCTCTCTCTCTCTCTCTCTCTCTCTCTCTCTCTCTCTCTCTCTCTCTCTCTCTCTCTCTCTCTCTCTCCGTACTAACATTAGTCTGGTATATAATTTATTTTGACACATTTGTCTTCAGGTGCTACTTCCGGTCCTCATGCGGTCTCCGGTGGCCCCACCCTGCCTGACGTCCCCCTCCTGCTAGATGTCGTCATGGTTGTTATAGCAACACGTCAAGTTGGTCAAATGTGTATGTTTGGCATCAGCATTCTTGCATTGTAGCAATATCTGGAATCGTCAGCACTATTTCAACTACAGTACGTGAAACCTTGCTATTTTGGACAGTAGCGTTCAACGTAAAATTGTCCAGAGAAAACAATTCCGTATTTATGAATCATGGTTGCAGAACAAGGTGATAAACAGACTTTCATAAAAAAAACGGTCGTCCGGATTGCGGAGTTTTACGCCTCAAACCAGATTGATGAGGTTTCACTGTATAGAATCTGGTAGTGGCCGCTTGGTACTTGTTGTTACCCTGCCTGACACTTGGCACAGAGTTGCGCCCCTTACTGTTACCAGGATTTCAACTCAGGGATCATCTCATGAACGGAAATGTAGTTTTACATCCTATCGTTTTTCTGTGTCTTCTTATCCGCAAGTCTGTCCTCCATGTTGTTGTTGTTGTTGTTTGTTGTTTTACGCCGCACTTAGCAATATTCCAGCTATATGACGGCTGTCTGTAAATAATCGAGTCTGGGCCAGACAATCCAGTGACTGATACCATGTCCTCCATGTAGATATGTTATCTGTTGTGATGTATGGCCATACACACGTTGAGGGCGGGTACAGTTGTCGCCCTTCCCTGTCGCCATGGCAACAAGCACCCTTGTTAAATCATGGTATTGCCGCTTGTGCTCCCTACAGAGTACCGTATTTCCTCAATCAGACGCCGGGGCTTCTATTTATTTCGGTCAAGCCTTTGACCCTGCGTCAATTAGAGGCCCGGCTTCTATTTTTTGCACTAAACAATTGACCCGGCTTCTATTAGTGGCCGGCGTCTAATAGAGGAAATACGGTACACAGTCTGTTAACACATTATCTGCAAAGTACCGGATGTCTGTCTGTCTAGTCAGTCTCCCAGACCCTAGAGAATGAATGAATTAAAAAAGGAGTCCGAGTCAAGTTTAGAATGATTGGACAAGAAATTAAGAATTAAATTATATTGTTTTAAATTTGTAGATATATATTATTAAAAAAGATAACTGTATTTGTAGGACTAAAGGTTTACTGTCTTTCATTGGACAAGGGGAAACGGGTGGCCCAGTCATCTAAGGCGCGGCAATTCGCTGTGCAGAGTTGCGTCCCTTGGACACGCGAGAAACATATGATTGTGGGTTCGAATTCCGGTTGGCCCCGATTATGTTTCTAGGTTTGTCGGCACCATGCTTGTGCTCATGGGTTTCACCGAAGTGGTAAACGTCTGAGACCCGCATCACTTCGGGCTTTCCTCCCACATTAAGCTGACACGCTGTGATATAACTAGAATACTGTTTCCCACCTATTTCATGTTTGAAAACTACACATTTGTCATAAAATCGTCAAGTTTCATTGAGAAAATGTCCTAAACGTGAAAACTATTTCCTTTTGCGTATTTATCGTTTGTTTACATGGGTTGGCGTAGCTGGCCGATCCGATGTTGAAGGGAGCAGGACCTCATGTGTATTTATAGATATCAACGTTGTCACGTGACTGTGTACATATGCTGTATGCTCGTCTAACATTCGCTCTGCCTGTAAATTTGTTCATACTATAACAGTGCGAAAATCATCATATTTTTCTTCAAGTTTTATCAAAATCAAATATATTCTTCTACTTTAAGTTTCACATTCCAAAGCCAGTAAACGCTACATAGTTTACAAGACGCCTATCATAATACGTAACGCATGGAGATGCAAGCTGTCGAAACCAGTCAAACGAGCTGGCAGATGCTAATCAGCTAGCGCTATAGAAATTCTAGACCCGGCTGACCAGTTTCAAACACAGCCGACCAGCCAATAAACAATTAACTAAGCAAGTCAGCACATCAAAACTTGCATAATTTGACCACCATGTGGGAAACCATTGTTATCAATCCCAAACTGGACAGATGGGTAGTGACATGCTTTCAAACGTGGACTGGAGGTCTCGGGTATAAATGCAGGGGTATCTTGGCATAGAGTCATTCCTGCATTTCGCCTGAAAACCTCTCTGTCTGTTTTTGAAGGTAAGTTACTTTTACTCATTACTTTGCCATTTTGGTTAAACGTGCTGTAAATAATTCTAACTTTGTTACTCTGCTGGTTCAATGAACTTATGTTACAGTTAATGAGAAAGTATTGTTCAAAATCTACGATTTGGCTGCTATATGTTAATTTCATACAGTTCATCTAGAAATCAAATACTATACTGAATGATAGGGAATAATAGAGCGTCCCGGATAAAATACGAGCGTTAGTATTCTAGTCGTTTAAATATCAATCTAACATATAACGCCATTTTAGTTATGGAAGTCGTGGATGCTTATTAAACAATATGTTCAACGTGTATAACGTTTCGGTTTCAAGTGACTTGTAGGTCAACATGTTCTATTATCTGCATTTATATTTCTGGTCATGTTATTCGTCTAACTGTTTGTATTTTCACGGGAAACATTTCTTGTTTCAATATAATGAGTAGCATAGCATCGGCAGCTAAATGTATGTATTTAAAGATAACCAGTCTGTGACCGTATATGTCTAGAACACAATACACGAAAAGTAACACTGTTTCCGTAGCTAAATACGCACAGATTTGGCAATGTCTTTTAACTAGTTGTCACGTAAGTGCATCCGCACTATCGTGAAGCGCCGGTTGATTTTGTGTTTAATGTCGTAGAATAGTCTATAAAGATACAGGCAATTCAGCGGCAGTGTAATAGATAAGAGTTACAATACAAATTCCAGACTTCTTATATAAACTGTTTCTCATGTTTTAATTTATTTACTTATAATTGGTAAACGTCAGAAGTTTTTGATTAGTGTTAAAGTGTTTAATCATCATTATCTTGAAGTAAGTGTCGGCAGTTACCTCGTTAGGGTTAAGGCTACGGTTCAACGCACGCTTGGCCGCCAGCCATTGTTCAAGGGGTGCACGTACCGTGACGCCCGGCTAAAGCCCCAGGTATCTGTGCCGCGGTTACCCTGGTTACAACTATGTAATCATTGTTATATCTCCAACAAGGCACCAGAAAATATTTTACTATGCTGTAATGATGTGACTCATTATCATTCTTAATTATTGATTTCAATATGTTAATGCTGTACTATTTAATTGCTTATTATGATGTCTAAACTATTAAATGTAATACTGAGATGTTTTGAATATATGTTGTTGCATTGTGGCGTCACATATAATAAAGATTCCTGCATTTCGCCTGAAAACCTCTCTGTCTGTTTTTGAAGGCGTGGAGATCCCGGAGTTAATTCCCCGTAACAATTCTAGGTATAAACGGTCCCCTAAAAAGGACGGTTTCAATTGGTGGAGCTTATCCTAGATGACCGGTGCCACGCCTACCAACTACAAACAGAAGCTTCGACGGCCTGAGCCACGGTTGAACCTAACCAGTTTGCTCAAGACGCAGGAATCACCCCTTCCAGCCTCCCCCTCCCTAACCACCCCCGCACCAACGTCATCAACAGCAACAACGTCATCAACGGCGTCAACATCAACGGCATCAACGTACAGGACAACACCCTTGCCAGCGCCATCCCCATCCCCTTCATCTGCTTCAACAGCCTCCCCGTCAGCAGCTGAACCTCCCTCCCATACAATGGCCACACCACATATTAAGCTGAGGCCATACACAGGACAAGAGGAAGCAACGTCCTGGTGGCAAGAGTTCGTGACCTTCGTCAAACTTTTTAATTATAACCAGGATCGACAATGTTTGTTGTTTCCCTTCTACCTAGAAGGAACGGCAAAGCTCTGGCACCAGGACCTGGCGGAAGAGACAAGAAACGACATGGGCCGTCTGGAGGAAGCCTTTAAATCTAGATTTAACAGGCCAAAAACATTTGATGTGAACCTCCTCCAGATGGCACAGTCAAAGGAGGAAACAATCAATGACTTCCTTACTAGAATACAGGGAGCAACTCGGAACCAGGAACTGCCAATGTCAATGATTGTGGCAGTGGCAGTTAATGGCCTCCGTCCGAGCATCCGCCAGTGGGTGATCAACAAGGAACCGGCCTCACTTGAAGCTGTTCGTCAGGTGCAGAACTGGCTGAGAGGTCTCAGTTGGGTCTAAGGTCCCCAGAGGTCAACATGGCCATGAAAGTGGACCAACTGTCGGAGCTCGTGGCCACCCTTATCACCAAGACAGACGCCCCAGCAGTACAAGCCACAGGAACACCAGCAACCAAGCACCAGCTACAACAAGAACAACAGCTGCAGTTCCAGCCTCCCCGTCATGAACCATTTCAACCCAGACGGAATCGGTTTCATGGCCCCCTTTATCAGATGTCAACACCACCGTCTCAACAATTCAGCCAACAGCAGAGTCAACTAACTCAGAGGAATCCGGGCCCTCAACACTACAACGGCACCAACCGACAACAGAGACGCCCACAGTATCCAGTACCCCCGTACCTACAAAGGAAATGCATAGGATGCGGTATGTACTGTTTAGACAGATTGTATTGCCCACATTTCCACACACAATGTACTTTTTGCCATAAAGTAGGACACCATTCTAGTGTATGCATGAGGGCATATCATTCGCAGAATGAATACCCTAGGCAATAGGGACTCGCGCCTGATTCTCAGAAGTCTGGAATCAGGCATGAAAAACCCTTGGTCTCGCTTGTGGCTCCCTTAGTTAAGAACACTGTTCTAGTGCGGGTAAAGCAAGTGAAGACAACAGCCCTAGTTGATACAGGAGCCTCTGTGTCCTGTGTCAGCATGGGCTTCCTTCAAAAGGTAGGCTACACATTAGGTCACCTACAAGAATCTGACCTTCATGAAATCGTAGGTGTAGGTGGTGAAATACACAAGGTGTTAGGTGCTATTTCTTTGGACATCTGTATAGGTAACCTTCTTCTACCCCAGTCAGTTTATGTTTTCCAATCTCTTCACCATTCCTTGATATTAGGTATAGACTTCCTCACCGAGTATAAGGCTACTATCTCCCTAGCTGACAAGTGCTTCATTATTCAAGAAGGTCTGATCACTGTTCCCCTGGTAGAGTCAAGTGCAGGCTATGTTAGGGCCAAGAAACCCATCACAGTTCCACCTTCTTGCCAGGTAGACATCCCGGTCCAAATCTCCCGCAATAGGCAAGGTTCCGTTCTCCTCTTAGAACCGGTTCCTGAACTTTCAAGAGTTAAACTGCAGGGTGGCAGATGTTTGGTGACAAAGACAAAGAAAGGTGTTTATATGCGCCTCCTCAACCCTACCAAATCCCCTATTCATATCAACACCAAAAGAGTGCTAGCGGTAGCGTGTGAGGTCGACCCATCAAGCGTCTCATTGCTATCAGATTCACCTGAACCAGAACTCAGACCATCCCATGTCACATCACGCCCACGTCATTCTCTGATCAATGCATCAGTCCCTCGTGGTCAGAGTAGATCAGGATCCACAACACACACATCCACAATCCCATCCCAGCCCCCTTCTCACCGCAAACACACTCCCCCCTCAGACCTTTCCTTTGACCTTTCCGACTCAGACCTGTCTTCTTCGCAAAAACAGGAGCTTCTTTCTTTCCTTCATTCTCAACATTCTGCCTTTTCTCACAATTGGTCTGAACTAGGACACACACATCTTCACAGACATAAGATAGAGACAGGTGATGCTAGACCCGTTAGGCGCCCATTTTATCGTCAAAGTGCGGAAATTAGAAAAGAGTGCTCAAAACAAATTAAGGAAATGCTAGATGCCAAAATCATTCAACCAAGTTCTTCTGAGTGGCACTCACCAGTTGTTATGGTTCGAAAACGTGACAACAGTTATCGTTTTGCGGTAGACTACAGATGCCTCAATGCGGTTACCAAGCCAATGTTCTTCCCTTTAATTAGATTCGAAGATGTCATCGACGCAGTAGGTGAAAGTCATGCAAAAATCTTTAGTGTTTTGGATTGTGCTAGTGGCTTTTGGCAAATTCCTCTACATCCAGAAACCAAACACAAATCTGCTTTTATTACACCAGACGGTGTTTTCGAATGGAACCGTTTACCTTTCGGCCTCAAAAATGCTCCAATGGCTTTTCAAAGTACTATTTCAGAAGCTCTCAAAGACATGAACTGGAAATACGTCCTTATTCATGTCGATGATATCATCGTGTATTCCAAAACCTTTTCAGAACATTTGAATCATCTCAAATGTGTTTTTCAAAAGATAAAGCAAGCAGGCTTGACCTTGAAACCCAGCGAATGTAAATTTGCAGCAAAACAAGTTCAATATCTTGGACACATTTTCACCAAATCTGGCATTGAAGTTGACCAATCTAAGATTGAGGCAGTCATCCAAATTCCTCCACCAAAGAATGTTCATGATGTTCGTCATTTTCTTGGCCTTTGTAGTTACTACAGGAAATTTGTTCCCAATTTCTCAGGAATAGCGTCACCTCTCTATGACACTCTCAAGAAAGATGTTAAATTTTCTAGGACAGACAAATGTCAACAAGCTTTCTCTGTCTTAAAACAAAAACTGACAACATCCCCAATCCTTGCCTATCCAGACCCTACAAAACCTTTCATTCTGACAACAGATGCTTCCAACACATCTCTTGGTTACATTTTAGGGCAACATGGTTTAGATGGTAAGGAACATGTCATCTGTTATGGGGGTAGATCACTTCACTCATCAGAAAAGAATTGGGGGGTAACACAACTTGAATGTTTGGCAGTAGTAGAAGGGATAAAGACATTTAGAGTTTACTTGGCTGGGACCAAATTCAAAATTTACACTGATCACAAGGCTCTTACTTGGCTCAAAAACATCAAAGAAGAAACAGGTCGCCTTGGACGATGGTCAATTATGCTACAAGATTACGATTATGAAATAGTACACAGGCCAGGGAAGTCAAACACAAATGCAGATGCTTTATCTCGTACTAAATACCCTGAGCCTAAGACTGTGCCTATCACAGATGACATACCATCACCTCCATTACCATCTGAAAGAACATATGCGCAAGTAGCCTCATGCACTGCCACCACAAAAGACAAATCAGTTTTAGTTGTGTCATCCTCTCCCTTTGTACCCCCTTCCTCCCCTGATGTGGCTAACAATAAGTCCCCGACCCCAACACACTTCTCCACTTCTACTGTCCCACCCTCAACCGTCCAACCTGATTCTGACCAAGACCCAGACGCTCGTGTTCCACTAGCCGTTGATCTCTATTACGCAAACAAACCATCACCATCTGGCCCATCTGTCATTGTGGCAGCAGTTGACATAGATGATGATCAGTTTCTGATGCAACAGAGAAATTCCCCTGACCTCAGGCCAATTATTGACTACATTTCCAAAGATGAAATCCCTACAACGTACAATGATGCCCAAATCAAAGGTCTTGTAGGACGCTCACAGGAGTATGTAGTCAGGGATGGTATTCTCTATCATGTCTATCAAGCAAAACATAGAGGTACCAAAGCCCATAGGCCTCCCCAAATTACCCAGCTTGTTGTCCCCCTTATCAAGCGCAAGGATGTCCTATTCGCCTATCATGACTCCAAAGTAGGTGGTTGTCATCTTGGAAGGGATTCCACCTTTCAAGCTCTCCTGTCAAAATACCACTGGCCTGGTATGTATCAAGACATAGAAAATTACATTAGGTCATGTGAGGTATGTCAGAAAATCAAACCTAAGTCCCATAGCAAACATGCTCCTATGGTCCCAATGCCCATAGAGGACACATTTTCTCGCCTTCACATAGATATCCTTGGTCCCCTCCCAGAAACTAAAGATGGTTACAAATATGTCCTGCTGGTAGTTGACTCTTTTTCGCGTTGGACTGAAGGCTTTGCTATGAAGACTCAGGATGCCACTGAGGTAGCCAAAATTCTGTTCAACCAGGTCATTACTCGCTTTGGGGCTCCCAAAACCCTTCTTTCTGATAGAGGTCGGCAGTTCACTTCGAAACTTGTCAATGCTCTGTGTGAATTGTTGGACATCAAGCACCATCTGACGTCATCATATCATCCTGAAACCAATGGCATGTGTGAAAGACGTAATAGGACCATTGAGCAGGCACTCAGAGCTTATTGTGACTCTGAACAGTCCAATTGGGCAGACCTAATCCCCTGTGTCATGATGTCAATGCGCAGTGCACCATGTGCCTCCACTGGCTACACTCCCTTCTATCTTCTCTTTGGCAGAGAGATGCATCTCCCTATTGATGTTGCTCTTCTTCCCAAGCCCTCTCTAGGCAAAACGGCAGAACGCCATCTTCAGACCCTTCTTGACAATCTCAAGGTAGCCAAAACCATTGCTAAGGACAATATGAAGATTTCTCAAGAAATCAACAAAGAGCGCACTGACCTCAAAGCTAAAGATCCCCAATACTCAGTAGGTGATCTGGTCCTGATGAAAAATTCCCATGTTCTCCCTGGTAGGTCCCCCAAACTGTCAGTTAAATGGGTAGGTCCCTACACCATACTTGTGCTTGGTCCCAATCACACCTTCAAGCTACAACATGTTCAAACGAACAAGACGCACAAGGCACTTATCCATGCCAATCGCCTCAAGCCCCACAATGTTCGCACTCCCAACGACCGCCTTCCAGATCACACTCCCAACCATGGTCGTCATTCTCCTCATCCCAGCGCTTCTGCTGAAACGGACACTCATGCTCCTCGTCCCAGCACTTCTGCTGAAGCACATGCCCCTCGTCCCAGCACTTCTGCTGAAGCACATTCCCCTCTAACCAGCACGTCTGCTGATGCTGACACATCCTCAGACACACAGGTGGTTCTTCCAGAGCCACACATCAGTGATACAGACTCTGCACCACCCAATAACCGTCAACAGGATGACAAATCTCAAGATAATCAAACGTATCCTGTTGACAAAATTATCAGATGTAAAATGGCAAACGGTACCAAACAGTACCAAATCAAGTGGTTAGGCTACTCAGAAACGACCTGGGAGCCCGCCTCCAATCTTGATCCATCCCTGATCAAGCACTTCCATAGGTCTAGAACGATGTCTGGTAAGAAGCGCAAACATGGACATAAGTACTTCCAATGATTCATTAGCATAGGTGTTATCAAGCTACCCCCCTATCTTCTATGACGTGAATTGCATGGCCATAAGATATGAGTGACCACCCCTTTTGCAGTTACCAAGTGTTCTGTCTCCCATAGTGCTAGGTTGTTTAGGTGTTTGTGGCCACAACATTCTTCTCAACCAGGTCAACTCTTCTAATGGCTCCTTTTCATTTCATCAAAGGTTCATCCTGGAGCTTGATTATCCTGTGGCTTATGGCTCTGTTTGCCCGCCCTACCCTCGGCACCAGCCCTGTTCAGAGACTCAACTATGGAATAGTTTTTAAGCCAACCACACAAGTCCATTTTGCTACCGAATACTGGGTTCATACCTACGAGGTCAAGCTTCCCCATGTCCCAAGCATTCCCACCATGAGTGGCAATGGAACGTGTGCTATACTGCACCAAATCCAAATGCACCTTAACGTCATCAAAACCAGGTGTGTTTCACTGCTAAATGAAACTAGGCACCAAATCATTAAGCTCATCCCTGAATCTAAGGTCCCCTCATCAAGTCGCTCCAAACGAGCAGTTCTAAGTTTTGTAGGGTCCCTTTCCAAAACATTGTTTGGTACAGCCACCACTGACGACGTCAACCTGCTTGCCAAACATATTAATGCCCTTACCAAACATGACATAAACCTATCCAATGTCCTCAAACAACATTCTTCCCATCTCTCGTCATTTATGAAATTGGTAGACAATAGATTTAAAAATGCGCTAAAAGGTGTTAAGGCCAATCATGATGCCCTTACGTTCACAGCCGCTGCGATCCAGAATAATGCTAGAAATGTTCAAGCTACTTTTGCTTCCCTTACTTCAATTTTGATAGACCAAATTCAAAATTCAAATACTGTGGAGCATCAACTTGAAGAGCTCAAATTAGGCATTTTAGACTTGGCTAAAAATAAATTATCCCCTCTGCTAATTGCCCCACAAATTCTGGAACAAACTATTCATCATATTGCCTCAATCTTATCTAACAAGTACCCAAACTTTCGATTGCTCCAAACCAACCCAACATATTACTATTCTCAAGCAAAATTCATCTTTGCCCGTACAAAGGCCCACGTCTATGTTTCTGTTAAGTTTCCCTTATCATCCTTGCCTAAACCTTTCCAAATGTATAAAGTTATTTCTCTCCCAGTGCCTGTGAACGATACATCATCCCACTCGACTCAACTCCTTGATATTCCTCCTTACTTTGCCCTGTCCTTGGATTCCCGTCATTTCCTCAGTATGGACAGTTCTACCTTAGCACACTGCTCTGGTGATGAATTCGTCCTACACTGTCCTATCAGAATAGCTCTCCAATCCTCCCCCAAACCATCATGTAGCCTTGCACTCTTTCAAAATAGTAAGAGTCTGATCAAATCTCTTTGTGATTTTCGATATGTCACCAAACCTCAGCCACCTCAGCTTATCTCAATTGATACCTCAAATGTTCTCGTATATAGAATACCCTTCCTTACTCTCACCTGTCCTGGTACTCATCGTATGATCCCCGGTTGTAACTTCTGTCTTATTGCTACTCCATGTTACTGTTCTCTGTCCACTGAAGATCTGTATTATCCTGCACCTTTCGGTTCTTGTCGCACTTCACAACACCAGATCTCACACCTTCACCCTGTCAACCTTGCTCTTCTTCAACACTTCTTCGAGGATTCTACCCTCTCTAGTATTGCTGGTGATACAACTTTCAGAAAAGCAGTTAACTTCACCATTCCAAAATTTGATATATTTTCTCATGAAATTTCCAATATTTTGGCCAATGATCAAAAGTCCCATCTCAGTCTTAAACGTGTCGCTGAAAGGGCAAGAAAAGATCAAACCATATTTCAGTCTATTACGGAACCATTGCTTGATGGTCAAATCACTTTACCAAGTTCTTGGCCTGATCCAAATGCAATTATAGCCATCACCGCTTCGGCTATGTCAGTTCTTTCAATTATTTTAGTTGTTTGGATGTTTTTCAAAGTTCGCGCACTCTCTGCTGCACTATTGTTGGTTACTCGTGTGGCGCCAGTTAAAGCAGTACAGCCTCCAGTACTAAATTATAACTCACAAACCACTTCTAGTCCCAGCTTCGTTGTGTCTGATCTTGCCGACTATCATGTGTCAATCCTTCTAGGAGTGATCACACTTGCTGTGGCTTCTATTCTTCTCCTTCTCATCTATGAACGCAATCGTAGGACTCACAATGGTCTCGTTCTTGAACTCACCACTGGTCCAGAATGTGTCTCTCTTCCTATTCTGGCTGTCAGTCTCTGTCCTTCCTACTGGGATATTCAACCCCCATACACAGTGGAACAGCTCCGAATCTCTGGATATTTCTTTCCCACCCTTACTGTTGAATGGCCCGCCTTTACTGTGACTAACCTCCTAACCAAAACGTCTCTCTCGGTCCCGAACACGCTTCGAGTCTCTTTCTTTACTGCCCGTAAACTCCAGAAAATGTTCAATCAACCTTTCGCTGCCTACATTCTTATGGTTCATGATGGTAGATACCAAATTTTAGATCCTTCTTGTATGTTAAAGGTATTTTAAGTGGGCTGTCTAAGCAGTGCATATCCTTTGTCATGTTCACATATTTTTGCTGTGTTACTTTAAAATGTTTTATGTATTTTTGTGTACAATTGTATTATGTTTACGTCAACACCTGTATAACGAAAATATTAATAGGCTTTTGCGGTCAAAAGCTCCACGACGTCCAGGGGTACTATAACAGTGCGAAAATCATCATATTTTTCTTCAAGTTTTATCAAAATCAAATATATTCTTCTACTTTAAGTTTCACATTCCAAAGCCAGTAAACGCTACATAGTTTACAAGACGCCTATCATAATACGTAACGCATGGAGATGCAAGCTGTCGAAACCAGTCAAACGAGCTGGCAGATGCTAATCAGCTAGCGCTATAGAAATTCTAGACCCGGCTGACCAGTTTCAAACACAGCCGACCAGCCAATAAACAATTAACTAAGCAAGTCAGCACATCAAAACTTGCATAATTTGACCACCATGTGGGAAACCATTGTTATCAATCCCAAACTGGACAGATGGGTAGTGACATGCTTTCAAACGTGGACTGGAGGTCTCGGGTATAAATGCAGGGGTATCTTGGCATAGAGTCATTCCTGCATTTCGCCTGAAAACCTCTCTGTCTGTTTTTGAAGGTAAGTTACTTTTACTCATTACTTTGCCATTTTGGTTAAACGTGCTGTAAATAATTCTAACTTTGTTACTCTGCTGGTTCAATGAACTTATGTTACAGTTAATGAGAAAGTATTGTTCAAAATCTACGATTTGGCTGCTATATGTTAATTTCATACAGTTCATCTAGAAATCAAATACTATACTGAATGATAGGGAATAATAGAGCGTCCCGGATAAAATACGAGCGTTAGTATTCTAGTCGTTTAAATATCAATCTAACATATAACGCCATTTTAGTTATGGAAGTCGTGGATGCTTATTAAACAATATGTTCAACGTGTATAACGTTTCGGTATCAAGTGACTTGTAGGTCAACATGTTCTATTATCTGCATTTATATTTCTGGTCATGTTATTCGTCTAACTGTTTGTATTTTCACGGGAAACATTTCTTGTTTCAATATAATGAGTAGCATAGCATCGGCAGCTAAATGTATGTATTTAAAGATAACCAGTCTGTGACCGTATATGTCTAGAACACAATACACGAAAAGTAACACTGTTTCCGTAGCTAAATACGCACAGATTTGGCAATGTCTTTTAACTAGTTGTCACGTAAGTGCATCCGCACTATCGTGAAGCGCCGGTTGATTTTGTGTTTAATGTCGTAGAATAGTCTATAAAGATACAGGCAATTCAGCGGCAGTGTAATAGATAAAAGTGACAATACAAATTCCAGACTTCTTATATAAACTGTTTCTCATGTTTTAATTTATTTACTTATAATTGGTAAACGTCAGAAGTTTTTGATTAGTGTTAAAGTGTTTAATCATCATTATCTTGAAGTAAGTGTCGGCAGTTACCTCGTTAGGGTTAAGGCTACGGTTCAACGCACGCTTGGCCGCCAGCCATTGTTCAAGGGGTGCACGTACCGTGACGCCCGGCTAAAGCCCCAGGTATCTGTGCCGCGGTTACCCTGGTTACAACTATGTAATCATTGTTATATCTCCAACAAGGCACCAGAAAATATTTTACTATGCTGTAATGATGTAACTCATTATCATTCTTAATTATTGATTTCAATATGTTAATGCTGTACTATTTAATTGCTTATTATGATGTCTAAACTATTAAATGTAATACTGAGATGTTTTGAATATATGTTGTTGCATTGTGGCGTCACATATAATAAAGATTCCTGCATTTCGCCTGAAAACCTCTCTGTCTGTTTTTGAAGGCGTGGAGATCCCGGAGTTAATTCCCCGTAACAATTCTAGGTATAAACGGTCCCCTAAAAAGGACGGTTTCAATATGTATGAAAAAGTATGTACGGCGATTAGTGAGTGAGTGAGTAAGTTGAGTTTAACGCCGCTTTTAACATTTTTCCAGTTATATCATTGTGATATATTGTTCGCTTCACAAAAAGAATGTCCTTACAAATATTTATTTTTGAAATTTTTAATTCTGCTCTTTTTATTTATAAAAAATGTTAGTTTTGAACCAGTATTTTCTAAATACTATAATGTTCGCTGGACAAAATGGATATCCTGAAAAAAATGTTTTGTGAAAAAATAAATTACTCTACTTTATTTATTTTCAAAATAACCCGTGACGTTCCAGACAACAATTAGTCTCCAGGAAACATGTATATGTTACATCCAATCTGTGCAGGTGCCTAATGCATGCTATTGTCATTGACGTGTATGAGTTTTAAAATCTTATTCACAGAAGCCAAAAAGAAAAAGTTATTTTATAAGGATCTATTCACCGAGTTATTTTACAAAGATCTGTTCAATGTTGGGTTTTTTTCACACACGGATGCATCAACATTAAATCATAAAATACTATTAATATGGTTTATCAACTTAGGCTGTAAAACACTTATCAAATACGGGTCGAAAATAATACGTCAGACCTATTGTAGACTTTAATGCGATCAACCATTATTAACTTTCTTAAAATCACTAAATTATGATCTTGGCTGAACTATATCTACTCACGAAATCGTGTTATTATTTAGAAAATTAAGTTGTTTAAGATCACATATTTGTTTGGTTGTTATTCATTACAGTTTAATCAATTAATAATAGTGTTTACTTTATTAAAAACAAAACATGTAAAACAATACCAATTTCAATAGCGCTCTTTTGGCGGAACGATTACCTGCCAATTGCGTGAAATGAGCAAGCTGGTTGCCAATATTGTGAAATATTTGGAGAATTATTTTTCATTCAAAACTATTGCCCATCGCATGCAATGAGCAGAAATTTGTTTGCACATTGGGAGCATTGGGCAAGCTGCATTTTGTAGTTCATGGTATGTGTTTCAGGGTTGTAGCTCACCATGATGTAAGTGCAATTTGATGAATGCTATTCTATCTTTTCAACATTATGAATAAACTGCTTGACAGAAAAATACACGCTTTCGTGATGAATACGTCTAGTGGTAGAACGTCAGCCCGAAGAGTGGAATGTCCGGAGTTGGATCCTAGCGGTGTCATACCAAAAGAAGTTAAAAGATGGTTCTTGTTGATACTCTGCCAAGCTAGTTACTCTATATATAGAGATTATCACGCGAGTGTGTTTGGCGATGTTAAATATCCTGTATTAGGAATAAACATAATGTTGTATTTAGCGAGCCTTGTAGTTTATCCAGATTCCCGATGGTTAATTCTGACTCGATTGCCCAATGACAAGGGCGACGCCATGTTTGTTTATAAACACTGAAAGTAGTCACTACTTGACCTTTGATATTTGCATCTCTATCCGTATACGACCCCAACGGAAATCGTTTTTATCCGTTGGCTTTATCCTGCCGAGAAACTACCCATTGTATGATAAAACTATTTATAGATATTGCTGCAATGAAATTGCACCACAGTGCTTTGCAGACCATTGTGACGTCATTGTTACAATGACGTCACAATCAAATGACATCACTAATGGCTTTGTTTCTGAAGTTGTCAGCAGAACTTTTTACACTTAAGGTATTCCCTGTATAATGGGACACTTCCGGTGAAAACTACTGTCTACAAGCCTCGGAGTTTTTCCACTTTTATCAACTCGTGTTGATATATTTGATATCAAAAGCAAGATTCTCTATATATCAATGAAATTATTCTTGTAGAAAAAACAATGTGATGTGTTGACAACACTATGGCTACATTGTTCATAGAATACATAGAGAATCTCACCCTTGTGTCTTTTGATATCAAATATATCAACGAGTGTTGATATATTTGGACATGTAAATACAAGATGCAATGAACACCACAATGACAGTGCCACCTTTCGTGTGGGACATCGGCCCATGATGCCTTGAGGCCTGTGAAGATCCGGGGTAGAATCGGTCTTCGGCAACCCATGCTTGCCGTAACAGATGACTATGCTTGTCGTAAAAGTCGACTAACAGGCTCGCTGACTTGGTTGATGCATGTCATCATATCTTGTATCGTATCGTGGATCCAGGCTCATAACGTCAATCACGGATTGACGTCCAGACTCGATTATTTACAGGCCGCCGTCATATAGCTGTAATATTGCTGAGTGCGGCGTTACACAACGAACAAATAAACTTGAAAGCAGTAATAACAATGTGACGTCGTGGTCATATTCAAAATGTACCGTGACGACTTACATTGGACAGATGAAGAATTCCTCCTACTGTCACATGGCATGAAGAAGATGGTGACTTCAAGAAAGATGAGGCTGCCGGTGCCGGTGCCGGTGCCAACTATGGCAATGTAACTCAAAGAAGTGGGAATAACTCTGCAAGAGGCCTGCTACAAATGTATAAGATTGGACCCGTGAAGATTCCGGGGTAGAATAGGTCTTCAGCAACCCATGCTTGCCGTAAAAGGCGACATACTTGTCGTTAGAGGCGACTAACGGGATCGGGTGGTCAGACTCGCTGACTTGGTTGATCCATGTCATTGATCCCAATTGCGTGGACCGATGCTCATGATATTAATCACTGGATTGTCTGGTCCAGACTCGATTATTTACAGACCGCCGTCATACAGCTGGAATATTACTGAGTGCGGCGTTGAACAACAAACCAACCAATTTGATGGGGTTGACAAAAACAGTTGGACAGATCCTGTCACAGACTCAAATATAATTATATACAGACGATAATAATAATAATAAAAGTGATGACAATTACCATTGTGGAAAAACAGCCTTTTATCAAAAGTTTGCACACAATCGTCTATAAAATATAGGAAATATGTACAATTTAATGAATATGTTTGTATTAAGCGTTAGAATGAAGTCTTCCTGGCCGTATGGCCAAATCTGATAAATATTTGATAAAAGGTTTCGAAATTAACCAAACTGGGACATGAATTATACTCCTATCTGATAATAACGCGTTATTCATCGCCCGTGTGTACACTGCTGTACATCTCACCACAGCCAGCTGTTGACCCATTCGTGACACCCACCTCGCCTTTATGACATGCGCAACATGTGTGAATAAAAGTAACGTGACCTTAATTCGGAAAAAAACAAATATCGATCTAGTGTAAAGTTGTTAATAACATCAACTGCACGGCAAAATGTGACGTCACCCGTACCACACCTCAAAGTGTGACGTCACCAGTACCACACGGCAAAGTGTGACGTCACCGGTAAAGTGTGACGTCTCCGGTACTGCACGGCAAAATGTGACGTCACCGGTACCAACGGCAACGTGTGACGTCACAGGTAACACACGGCAAAGTTTGATCACACCAGGGGTGCGTTGCAAAGCGCCAATCGCTTGCAAGCGATGTACAGCGATTCGCCTAACAACAGTGCGCTAACTTTACGCCGCTTGCAAGCGAAACAATCGCTGGCTGAGTTCGCTTCGTTGTCAAACCAAAATGGCGGCTGACTTTGACAGCGGAAGAAGAAATTCTTGACTGGATCAGCGAGGAAATGAGCAAAGGCAGCTGACACCCCATCATCCTCGGTCGGATCCACATCTTCAAAGTAGCCCTAAACTCGTCATCGAGCCTCTTCTATTACGTTCTTCATTACGTTAAGGCAACCAAGCGGTGGTTGCGCCGCCATTTTGGAAGAGTGCGCAAGCGCTTCGAACTGTTGCAGACCCCGGGGTGAGCGAGTAAGTTGCTTTCTCTAAGCGATTGGTGGCTTGCAACGCGCCCCAGCACATGCAGTGTTTAACTTAAAACATCACGAATCGTCATGTGATACAGACTGTTACATTGGCAGGCGTTTGTAAACACAAACTTATAAATAATACCCGGCACTTTAGGGTTGGACCGAAACTTCATGTGACTGTGTCATGAATCGACATGTGATATAGTGCGTGGCAGGGACACGGGGCACGGGTGGCCCAGTCGTCTAAGGCGCCACCATTCGCTGTGCAGAGTTGCGCCCCTTGGGCACGCCAGAAATCTATGATTGTGGGTTCGAATCCCGGTTCGCCCCGATTATGTTTCTAGGTTTGTCAGCAGCGTACCCGTGCTTGTAGGTTTCACCGATACCATCACTTCGGGCTTTCCTCCCACATTAAGCTGACACGCCGTGATATAACTGGAATTCTGTTAAAATCGGCGTAAAACCCAACTCACTCACTATAATTTTGTAAAATATAACTAGGCATTCAACAGCCATTACTTGTACATATCTGCAGAGTCTGGCCTAAACCTGCTATAAAAACACAAATTCTGGCTAGGTCAGCCAGTACCTTTCCCGAGGACAGGAAGCTGAACACACCAACCCTAGTTCCGCACCAAATGTCACCTACTTGAAAATAGCTGTGCTCACGTTCAGCACCAAATATTGAAAAACGTGAACAGTTTTAATAACTGGAAGGATGTACAATTGAAAGACATACAAGTCGCACACCAAATCACAGCCTCCAGATAACTCTCGATCTGCACTGAAGGCTGGTTCTGATCTGGTGTAGTAGAACCTGTGAACATCTTCCCGAGGCAAGGGAGTTACTGACTGTAAACGTCCACCACCACACGGTAAAGTGTGACGTCACCAGCTACTCGGCAGCTTCGCACAGGCTACAACTGCTCCTCTGTCCCCGAGGGAGGTATCTTGTGCTAGTCGGCGGCTACCCACAGGCTACACCTGCCCCTCTTTCCCCGTGGGAGGTATCCTGTTCTACTCGGCGGCTACCCACAGGCTACACCTGCACCTCTGTCTCCGTGGGAGGTAGCCTGTGCTACTCGGAGGCTACCCACAGGCTACACCTGCACCTCTGTCCCCCGTGGGAGGTACCCTGTGCTACTCGGCGGCTACCCACAGGCTACACCTGCACCTCTGTCTCTGTGGCAGGTATCCTGTGCTACTCGGCGGCTACCCACAGGCTACAACTGCACCTCTGTCCCCGTGGGAGGTATCCTGTGCTACTCGGCGGCTACCCACAGGCTACACCTGCACCTCTGTCCCCGTGGGAGGTATCTTGTGCTACTCGGAGGCTACCCACAGGCTACACCTGCACCTCTGTCTCCGTGGGAGGTATCCTGTGCTACTCGGAGGCTACCCACAGGCTACACCTGCACCTCTGTCTCCGTGGGAGGTAGCCTGTGCTACTCGGCGGCTACCCACAGGCTACACCTGCACCTCTGTCCCCGTGGGAGGTATCCTGTGCTACTCGGAGGCTACCCACAGGCTACACCTGCACCTCTGTCCCCCGTGGGAGGTACCCTGGGCTACTCGGCGGCTACCCACAGGCTACACCTGCACCTCTGTCTCTGTGGCAGGTATCCCGTGCTACTCGGCGGCTACCCACAGGCTACGACTGCACCTCTGTCTCCGTGGGAGGTATCCTGTGCTACTCGGAGGCTACCCACAGACTACACCTGCACCTCTGTCCCCGTGGGAGGTATCTTGTGCTACTCGGAGGCTACCCACAGGCTACACCTGCACCTCTGTCTCCGTGGGAGGTATCCTGTGCTACTCGGAGGCTACCCACAGGCTACACCTGGACCTCTGTCTCCGTGGGAGGTAGCCTGTGCTACTCGGCGGCTACCCACAGGCTACACCTGCACCTCTGTCCCCGTGGGAGGTAGCCTGTGCTACTCGGCGGCTACCCACAGTCTACACCTGCACCTCTGTCCCCGTGGGAGGTATCCTGTGCTACTCGGAGGCTACCCACAGGCTACCCACAGACTACCCACAGGCTACACCTGCACCTTTGTCCCCGTGGGAGGTATCCTGTGCTACTCGGCAGACACTATTTTTAATGTGTTTACAGACGGCCGACATTTTGCTTGACTGTTGCTGAGTGTCGCGTTACAAAACAAACAAGCAGCAAGCAACTCTAACCCCGAACAATCCATCTTGTATGCGGCCATAGAAACGAAGACTTACTTGTCTACTGTTTGTACTTAAAAACAGTCAAGTTGGGGTCAATCTGTACAAACTCTACAGTCATCCTGGACCTGTGAAGATCCGGGGTAGAAAAGGTATACAGGACTCATGCGTCCGTCAAAGGCGACTATGCTTGTCGTAAGAGGCGACTAACGGGATCGGGTGGTCAGGCTCGCTGACTTGGTGGATGCATGTCATCGTATCCCAATTGCGTGGATCGATGCTCATGATGTCAATCACTGGATTGTCTGTTCCAGACTCGATTATTTACAGACCGCCGTCATATAGTTGGAATATTACTGAGTGCGGCGTTGAACAACAAACCAACCAATTTGATGGGGTTGACAAAAACAGTTGGACAGATCCTGTCACAGACTCAAATATAATTATATACAGACGATAATAATAATAATAAAAGTGATGACAATTACCATTGTGGAAAAACAGCCTTTTATCAAAAGTTTGCACACAATCGTCTATAAAATATAGGAAATATGTACAATTTAATGAATATGTTTGTATTAAGCGTTAGAATGAAGTCTTCCTGGCCGTATGGCCAAATCTGATAAATATTTGATAAAAGGTTTCGAAATTAACCAAACTGGGACATGAATTATACTCCTATCTGATAATAACGCGTTATTCATCGCCCGTGTGTACACTGCTGTACATCTCACCACAGCCAGCTGTTGACCCATTCGTGACACCCACCTCGCCTTTATGACATGCGCAACATGTGTGAATAAAAGTAACGTGACCTTAATTCGGAAAAAAACAAATATCGATCTAGTGTAAAGTTGTTAATAACATCAACTGCACGGCAAAATGTGACGTCACCCGTACCACACCTCAAAGTGTGACGTCACCAGTACCACACGGCAAAGTGTGACGTCTCCGGTACTGCACGGCAAAATGTGACGTCACCGGTACCACACGGCAAAGTTTGATCACACCAGGGGTGCGTGGCAAAGCGCCAATCGCTTGCAAGCGATGTACAGCGATTCGCCTAACAACAGTGCGCTAACTTTACGCCGCTTGCAAGCGAAACAATCGCTGGCTGAGTTCGCTTCGTTGTCAAACCAAAATGGCGGCTGACTTTGACAGCGGAAGAAGAAATTCTTGACTGGATCAGCGAGGAAATGAGCAAAGGCAGCTGACACCCCATCATCCTCGGTCAGATCCACATCTTCAAAGTAGCCCTAAACTCGTCATCGAGCCTCTTCTATTACGTTCTTCATTACGTTAAGGCAACCAAGCGGTGGTTGCGCCGCCATTTTGGAAGAGTGCGCAAGCGCTTCGAACTGTTGCAGACCCCGGGGTGAGCGAGTAAGTTGCTTTCTCTAAGCGATTGGTGGCTTGCAACGCGCCCCAGCACATGCAGTGTTTAACTTAAAACATCACGAATCGTCATGTGATACAGACTGTTACATTGGCAGGCATTTGTAAACACAAACTTATAAATAATACCCGGCACTTTAGGGTTGGACCGAAACTTCACGTGACTGTGTCATGAATCGACATGTGATATAGTGCGTGGCAGGGACACGGGGCACGGGTTTAACGCCGCTTTTAACATTTTTCCAGTTATATCATTGTGATATATTGTTCGCTTCACAAAAAGAATGTCCTTACAAATATTTATTTTTGAAATTTGTAATTCTGCTCTTTTTATTTATAAAAAATGTTAGTTTTGAACCAGTATTTTCTAAATACTATAATGTTCGCTGGACAAAATGGATATCCTGAAAAAAATGTTTTGTGAAAAAATAAATTACTCTACTTTATTTATTTTCAAAATAACCCGTGACGTTCCAGACAACAATTAGTCTCCAGGAAACATGTATATGTTACATCCAATCTGTGCAGGTGCCTAATGCATGCCATTGTCATTGACGTGTATGAGTTTTAAAATCTTGTTCACAGAAGCCAAAAGGACAAAGTTATTTTATAAGGATCTATTCACCGAGTTATTTTACAAAGATCTGTTCAATGTTGGGTTTTTTTCACACACGGATGCATCAACATTAAATCATAAAATACTATTAATATGGTTTATCAACTTAGGCTGTAAAACACTTATCAAATACGGGTCGAAAATAATACGTCAGACCTATTGTAGACTTTAATGCGATCAACCATTATTAACTTTCTTAAAATCACTAAATTATGATCTTGGCTGAACTATATCTACTCACGAAATCGTGTTATTATTTAGAAAATTAAGTTGTTTAAGATCACATATTTGTTTGGTTGTTATTCATTACAGTTTAATCAATTAATAATAGTGTTTACTTTATTAAAAACAAAACATGTAAAACAATACCAATTTCAATAGCGCTCTTTGGGCGGAACGATTACCTGCCAATTGCGTGAAATGAGCAAGCTGGTTGCCAATATTGTGAAATATTTGGAGAATTATTTTTCATTCAAAACTATTGCCCATCGCATGCAGTGAGCAGAAAATTGTTTGCACATTGGGAGCATTGGGCAAGCTTCATTTTGTAGTTCATGGTATGTGTTTCAGGGTTGTAGCTCACCATGATGTAAGTGCAATTTGATGAATGCTATTCTATCTTTTCACCATTATGAATAAACTGCTTGACAGAAAAATACACGCTTTCGTGATGAATACGTCTAGTGGTAGAACGTCAGCCCGGAGAGTGGAATGACCGGAGTTGGATCCCAGCGGTGTCATACCAAAAGACGTTAAAAGATGGTTCTTGTTGATACTCTCTCAAGCTAGTTACTCTATATATAGAGGTTATCACGCGAGTGTGTTTGGGGATGTTAAATATCCTGTATTAGGAATATACATAATGTTGTATTTAGCGAGCCTTGTTGTTTATCCAGATTCCCGATGGTTAATTCTGACTCGATTGCCAAATGACAAGGGCGACGCCATGTTTGTTTATAAACACTGAAAGTAGTCCCTACTTGACCTTTGATATTTGCATCTCTATCCGTATACGACCCCAACGGAAATCGTTTTTATCCGTTGGCTTTATCCTGCCGAGAAACTACCCATTGTATGATAAAACTATTTATAGATATTGCTGCAATGAAATTGCACCACAGTGCTTTGCAGACCATTGTGACGTCATTGTTACAATGACGTCACAATCAAATGATATCACTAATGGCTTTGTTTCTGAAGTTGTCAGCAGAACTTTTTACACTTAAGGTATTCCCTGTATAATGGGACACTTCCGGTGAAAACTACTGTCTACAAGCCTCGGAGTTTTTCCACTTTTATCAACTCGTGTTGATATATTTGATATCAAAAGCAAGATTCTCTATATATCAATGAAATTATTCTTGTAGAAAAAACAATGTGATGTGTTGACAACACTATGGCTACATTGTTCATAGAATACATAGAGAATCTCACCCTTGTGTCTTTTGATATCAAATATATCAACGAGTGTTGATATATTTGGACATGTAAATACAAGATGCAATGAACACCACAATGACAGTGCCACCTTTCGTGTGGGACATCGGCCCATGATGCCTTGAGGCCTGTGAAGATCCGGGGTAGAATCGGTCTTCAGCAACCCATGCTTGCCGTAACAGATGACTATGCTTGTCGTAAAAGTCGACTAACAGGCTCGCTGACTTGGTTCATGTATGTCATCGTATCTTGTATCGTATCGTGGATCGATGCTCATAACGTCAATCAGGGATTGACGTCCATACTCGATTATTTACAGGCCGCCGTCATATAGCTGTAATATTGCTGAGAGCGGCGTTACAACACGAACAAATAAACTTGAAAGTAGTAATAACAATGTGACGTCGTGGTCATATTCAAAATGTACCGTGACGACTTACATTGGACAGATGAAGAATTCCTCCTACTGTCACATGGCATGAAGAAGATGGTGACTTCAAGAAAGATGAGGCTGCCGGTGCCGGTGCCGGTGCCAACTATGGCAATGTAACTCAAAGAAGTGGGAATAACTCTGCAAAAGGCCTGCTACAAGTCAATGTGATGGGACCCGTGAAGATCCGGGGTTGAATAGGTCTTCAGCAACCCATGCTTGCCGTAAAAGGCGACTATGCTTGTCGTAAGAGGCGACTAACGGGATCGGGTGGCCAGCTCGCTGACTTGGTTGATGCATGTCATCGTATCCCAATTGCGTGGATCGATGATCATGATGTCAATCACTGGCTTGTCTGTTCCAGACTCGATTATTTACAGACCGCCGTCATATAGCTGGAATATTGCTGAGTGCGGCGTTAAACAACTAACCAACCAATGTGATGGAGTTGACAAAAAAAGTTGGACAGATGCTGTCACAGACACAAATATAATTATATACAGACAATCATAATAATAAAAGTGATGACAATTACCATTGTGGAAAAACAGCCTTTTATCAAAAGTTTGCCCACAATCGTCTATAAAATATAGGAAATATGTACAATTTAATGAATATGTTTGTATTAAACGTTAGAATGAAGTCTTCCTGGCCGTATGGCCAAATCTGATAAATATTTGATAAAAGGTTTCGAAATTAACCAAACTGGGACATGAATTATACTCCTATCTGATAATAACGCGTTATTCATCGCCCGTGTGTACACTGCTGTACATCTCACCACAGCCAGCTGTTGACCCATTCGTGACACCCACCTCGCCTTTATGACATGCGCAACATGTGTGAATAAAAGTAACGTGACCTTAACTCGGAAAAAACCAAATATCGATCTAGTGTAAAGTTGTTAATAACATCAACTGCACGGCAAAATGTGACGTCACCCGTACGACACCTCAAAGTGTGACGTCACCAGTACCACACGGCAAAGTGTGACGTCACCGGTATAGTGTGACGTCTCCGGTACTGCACGGCAAAATGTGACGTCACCGGTACCACACGGCAACGTGTGACGTCACAGGTAACACACGGCAAAGTTTGATCACACCAGGGCTGCGTTGCAAAGCGCCAATCGCTTGCAAGCGATGTACAGCGATTCGCCTAACAATCGCTGGCTGAGTTCGCTTCGTCGTCAAACCAAAATGGCGGCTGACTTTGACAGCGGAAGAAGAAATTCTTGACTGGATCAGCGAGGAAATGAGCAAAGGCAGCTGACACCCCATCATCCTCGGTCGGATCCACATCTTCAAAGTAGCCCTAAACTCGTCATCGAGCCTCTTCTATTACGTTCTTCATTACGTTAAGGCAACCAAGCGGTGGTTGCGCCGCCATTTTGGAAGAGTGCGCAAGCGCTTCGAACTGTTGCAGACCCCGGGGTGAGCGAGTAAGTTGCTTTCTCTAAGCGATTGGTGGCTTGCAACGCGCCCCAGCACATGCAGTGTTTAACTTAAAACATCACGAATCGTCATGTGATACAGACTGTTACATTGGCAGGCGTTTGTAAACACAAACTTATAAATAATACCCGGCACTTTAGGGTTGGACCGAAACTTCACGTGACTGTGTCATGAATCGACATGTGATATAGTGCGTGGCAGGGACACGGGGCACGGGTGGCCCAGTCGTCTAAGGCGCCACCATTCGCTGTGCAGAGTTGCGCCCCTTGGGCACGCCAGAAACCTATGATTGTGGGTTCGAATCCCGGTTCGCCCCGATTATGTTTCTAGGTTTGTCAGCAGCGTACCCGTGCTTGTAGGTTTCACCGATACCATCACTTCGGGCTTTCCTCCCACATTAAGCTGACACGCCGTGATATAACTGGAATTCTGTTAAAATCGGCGTAAAACCCAACTCACTCACTATAATTTTGTAAAATATAACTAGGCATTCAACAGCCATTACTTGTACATATCTGCAGAGTCTGGCCTAAACCTGCTATAAAAACACAAATTCTGGCTAGGTCAGCCAGTACCTTTCCCGAGGACAGGAAGCTGAACACACCAACCCTAGTTCCGCACCAAATGTCACCTACTTGAAAATAGCTGTGCTCACGTTCAGCACCAAATATTGAAAAACGTGAACAGTTTTAATAACTGGGAGGATGTACAATTGAAAGACATACAAGTCGCACACCAAATCACAGCCTCCAGATAACTCTCGATCTGCACTGAAGGCTGGTTCTGATCTGGTGTAGTAGAACCTGTGAACATCTTCCCGAGGCAAGGGAGTTACTGACTGTAAACGTCCACCACCACACGGTAAAGTGTGACGTCACCAGCTACTCGGCAGCTTCGCACAGGCTACAACTGCTCCTCTGTCCCCGAGGGAGGTATCTTGTGCTAGTCGGCGGCTACCCACAGGCTACACCTGCCCCTCTTTCCCCGTGGGAGGTATCCTGTGCTACTCGGCGGCTACCCACAGGCTACACCTGCACCTCTGTCTCCGTGGGAGGTAGCCTGTGCTACTCAGAGGCTACCCACAGGCTACACCTGCACCTCTGTCCCCCGTGGGAGGTACCCTGTGCTACTCGGCGGCTACCCACAGGCTACACCTGCACCTCTGTCTCTGTGGCAGGTATCCTGTGCTACTCGGCGGCTACCCACAGGCTACAACTGCACCTCTGTCCCCGTGGGAGGTATCCTGTGCTACTCGGCGGCTACCCACAGGCTACACCTGCACCTCTGTCCCCGTGGGAGGTATCTTGTGCTACTCGGAGGCTACCCACAGGCTACACCTGCACCTCTGTCTCCGTGGGAGGTATCCTGTGCTACTCGGAGGCTACCCACAGGCTACACCTGCACCTCTGTCTCCGTGGGAGGTAGCCTGTGCTACTCGGCGGCTACCCACAGGCTACACCTGCACCTCTGTCCCCGTGGGAGGTATCCTGTGCTACTCGGAGGCTACCCACAGGCTACACCTGCACCTCTGTCCCCCGTGGGAGGTACCCTGGGCTACTCGGCGGCTACCCACAGGCTACACCTGCACCTCTGTCTCTGTGGCAGGTATCCTGTGCTACTCGGCGGCTACCCACAGGCTACGACTGCACCTCTGTCTCCGTGGGAGGTATCTTGTGCTACTCGGAGGCTACCCACAGACTACACCTGCACCTCTGTCCCCGTGGGAGGTATCTTGTGCTACTCGGAGGCTACCCACAGGCTACACCTGCACCTCTGTCTCCGTGGGAGGTATCCTGTGCTACTCGGAGGCTACCCACAGGCTACACCTGGACCTCTGTCTCCGTGGGAGGTAGCCTGTGCTACTCGGCGGCTACCCACAGGCTACACCTGCACCTCTGTCCCCGTGGGAGGTAGCCTTTGCTACTCGGCGGCTACCCACAGTCTACACCTGCACCTCTGTCCCCGTGGGAGGTATCCTGTGCTACTCGGAGGCTACCCACAGGCTACCCACAGACTACCCACAGGCTACACCTGCACCTCTGTCCCCGTGGGAGGTACCCTGTGCTACTCGGCAGACACTATTTTAATGTGTTTACAGACGGCCGACATTTTGCTTGACTGTTGCTGAGTGTCGCGTTACAAAACAAACAAGCAGCAAGCAACTCTAACCCCGAACAATCCATCTTGTATGCGGCCATAGAAACGAAGACTTACTTGTCTACTGTTTGTACTTAAAAACAGTCAAGTTGGGGTCAATCTGTACAAACTCTACAGTCATCCTGGACCTGTGAAGATCTAGGGTAGAAAAGGTCTACAGGACTCATGCGTCCGTCAAAGGCGACTATGCTTGTCGTAAGAGGCGACTAACGGGATCGGGTGGTCAGGCTCGCTGACTTGGTGGATGCATGTCATCGTATCCCAATTGCGTGGATCGATGCTCATGATGTCAATCACTGGATTGTCTGTTCCAGACTCGATTATTTACAGACCGCCGTCATATAGTTGGAATATTACTGAGTGCGGCGTTGAACAACAAACCAACCAATTTGATGGGGTTGACAAAAACAGTTGGACAGATCCTGTCACAGACTCAAATATAATTATATACAGACGATAATAATAATAATAAAAGTGATGACAATTACCATTGTGGAAAAACAGCCTTTTATCAAAAGTTTGCACACAATCGTCTATAAAATATAGGAAATATGTACAATTTAATGAATATGTTTGTATTAAGCGTTAGAATGAAGTCTTCCTGGCCGTATGGCCAAATCTGATAAATATTTGATAAAAGGTTTCGAAATTAACCAAACTGGGACATAAATTATACTCCTATCTGATAATAACGCGTTATTCATCGCCCGTGTGTACACTGCTGTACATCTCACCACAGCCAGCTGTTGACCCATTCGTGACACCCACCTCGCCTTTATGACATGCGCAACATGTGTGAATAAAAGTAACGTGACCTTAATTCGGACAAAAAACAAATATCGATCTAGTGTAAAGTTGTTAATAACATCAACTGCACGGCAAAATGTGACGTCACCCGTACCACACCTCAAAGTGTGACGTCACCAGTACCACACGGCAAAGTGTGACGTCTCCGGTACTGCACGGCAAAATGTGACGTCACCGGTACTACACGGCAAAGTTTGATCACACCAGGGGTGCGTTGCAAAGCGCCAATCGCTTGCAAGCGATGTACAGCGATTCGCCTAACAACAGTGCGCTAACTTTACGCCGCTTGCAAGCGAAACAATCGCTGGCTGAGTTCGCTTCGTTGTCAAACCAAAATGGCGGCTGACTTTGACAGCGGAAGAAGAAATTCTTGACTGGATCAGCGAGGAAATGAGCAAAGGCAGCTGACACCCCATCATCCTCGGTCGGATCCACATCTTCAAAGTGGCCCTAAACTCGTCATCGAGCCTCTTCTATTACGTTCTTCATTACGTCAAGGCAACCAAGCGGTGGTTGCGCCGCCATTTTGGAAGAGTGCGCAAGCGCTTCGAACTGTTGCAGACCCCGGGGTGAGCGAGTAAGTTGCTTTCTCTAAGCGATTGGTGGCTTGCAACGCGCCCCAGCACATGCAGTGTTTAACTTAAAACATCACGAATCGTCATGTGATACAGACTGTTACATTGGCAGGCGTTTGTAAACGCAAACTTATAAATAATACCCGGCACTTTAGGGTTGGACCGAAACTTCACGTGACTGTGTCATGAATCGACATGTGATATAGTGCGTGGCAGGGACACGGGGCACGGGTGGCCCAGTCGTCTAAGGCGCCACCATTCGCTGTGCAGAGTTGCGCCCCTTGGGCACGCCAGAAACCTATGATTGTGGGTTCGAATCCCGGTTCGCCCCGATTATGTTTCTAGGTTTGTCAGCAGCGTACCCGTGCTTGTAGGTTTCACCGATACCATCACTTCGGGCTTTCCTCCCACATTAAGCTGACACGCCGTGATATAACTGGAATTCTGTTAAAATCGGCGTAAAACCCAACTCACTCACTATAATTTTGTAAAATATAACTAGGCATTCAACAGCCATTACTTGTACATATCTGCAGAGTCTGGCCTAAACCTGCTATAAAAACACAAATTCTGGCTAGGTCAGCCAGTACCTTTCCCGAGGACAGGAAGCTGAACACACCAACCCTAGTTCCGCGCCAAATGTCACCTACTTGAAAATAGCTGTGCTCACGTTCAGCACCAAATATTGAAAAACGTGAACAGTTTTAATAACTGGAAGGATGTACAATTGAAAGACATACAAGTCGCACACCAAATCACAGCCTCCAGATAACTCTCGATCTGCACTGAAGGCTGGTTCTGATCTGGTGTAGTAGAACCTGTGAACATCTTCCCGAGGCAAGGGAGTTACTGACTGTAAACGTCCACCACCACACGGTAAAGTGTGACGTCACCAGCTACTCGGCAGCTTCGCACAGGCTACAACTGCTCCTCTGTCCGCGAGGGAGGTATCTTGTGCTAGTCGGCGGCTACCCACAGGCTACACCTGCCCCTCTTTCCCCGTGGGAGGTATCCTGTGCTACTCGGCGGCTACCCACAGGCTACACCTGCACCTCTGTCTCCGTGGGAGGTATCCTGTGCTACTCGGAGGCTACCCACAGACTACACCTGCACCTCTGTCTCCGTGGGAGGTATCTTGTGCTACTCGGAGGCTACCCACAGGCTACACCTGCACCTCTGTCTCCGTGGGAGGTATCTTGTGCTACTCGGCGGCTACCCACAGGCTACACCTGCACCTCTGTCTCCGTGGGAGGTATCTTGTGCTACTCGGCGGCTACCCACAGGCTACACCTGCACCTCTGTCTGCGTGGGAGGTATCCTGTGCTACTCGGCGGCTACCCACAGGCTACACCTGCACCTCTGTCCCCGTGGGAGGTATCCTGTGCTACTCGGAGGCTACCCACAGGCTACACCTGCACCTCTGTCTCCGTGGGAGGTATCTTGTGCTACTCGGCGGCTACCCACAGGCTACACCTGCACCTCTGTCTCCGTGGGAGGTATCCTGTGCTACTCGGCGGCTACCCACAGGCTACACCTGCACCTCTGTCCCCGTGGGAGGTATCCTGTGCTACTCGGCGGCTACCCACAGGCTACACCTGCACCTCTGTCCCCGTGGGAGGTAGCCTGTGCTACTCGGCGGCTACCCACAGTCTACACCTGCACCTCTGTCCCCGTGGGAGGTATCCTGTGCTACTCGGCGGCTACCCACAGGCTACACCTGCACCTCTGTCTCCGTGGGAGGTATCCTGTGCTACTCGGCGGCTACCCACAGGCTACCCACAGACTAGCCACAGGCTACACCTGCACCTCTGTCCCCGTGGGAGGTAGCCTGTGCTACTCGGCGGTTACCCACAGTCTACACCTGCACCTCTGTCCCCGTGGGAGGTATCCTGTGCTACTCGGAGGCTACCCACAGGCTACCCACAGACTACCCACAGGCTACACCTGCACCTCTGTCCCCGTGGGAGGTATCCTGTGCTACTCGGAGGCTACCCACAGACTACCCACAGGCTACACCTGCACCTCTGTCCCCGTGGGAGGTATCCTGTGCTACTCGGAGGCTACCCACAGGCTACCCACAGACTACCCACAGGCTACACCTGCACCTCTGTCCCCGTGGGAGGTATCCTGTTCTACTCGGAGGCTACCCACAGGCTACCCACAGACTACCCACAGGCTACACCTGCACCTCTGTCTCCGTGGGAGGTATCTTGTGCTACTCGGCAGACACTATTTTAATGTGTTTACAGTCGGCCGACATTTTGCTTGACTGTTGCTGAGTGTCGCGTTACAAAACAAACAAGCAGCAAGCAACTCTAACCCCGAACAATCCATCTTGTATGCGGCCATAGAAACGAAGACTTACTTGTCTACTGTTTGTACTTAAAAACAGTCAAGTTGGGGTCAATCTGTACAAACTCTACAGTCATCCTGGACCTGTGAAGATCCGGGGTAGAAAAGGTCTACAGGACTCATGCGTCCGTCAAAGGCGACTATGCTTGTCCTAAGAGGCGACTAACGGGATCGGGTGGTCAGGCTTGCTGACTTGGTGGATGCATGTCATCGTATCCCAATTGCGTGGATCGATGCTCATGATGTCAATCACTGGATTGTCTGTTCCAGACTCGATTATTTACAGACCGCCGTCATATAGTTGGAATATTGCTGAGTGCGGCGTTAAACAACAAACAAACAAACAAATTAGCCATACCGAAAGTGAAAAGATGCGTGTATCGGTCAATACATAATGTATAATTTACCCGCATGAGTGTTAAGCTTGTGATGAGAGTCTACAACTCATTCGCAAGCACCACGAAACAGTGTCGTTGTTAGACGTGTATGACGTCGGGTCATTATTCATATTTAACCCCATCACACCCCACATCACGTGGTACAGTTTCATCTGCAGTGGGTTCGTCCATCACCTGACAAGCATTACGTATTAACGCAGCTGGAGTCTTCACAACACACAGTCGTTGTCACTGATAGGCATGTTTGAGTTGTCAGTGACATTGTTGACTGGACTCATAGTCTTACCGTATTTCCTCTGTTAAGCGGTCGTTAGGAATTCAGCAACGTTTTTTTTCAAGTAATCAGACTGCAGCACACACTCTCATTCATTTCACACAATTAATGAATATGCATACACAGATTATGCAATTCTGAATACTACTTTCACCGCCTTTACTCTTATCTAGTTTCAGTTTCGCTGCTTGGGAAAATATGTAAATAAGAACTTGTTTTTACATGCGAGAAAAAAATGTTTATGTATCATACCATAACGTCTAAATGAAGTTTGTGACAATGTGTGGAGTGAGATGTGGTGGGGTGAGGTCAGGCGAAGTGAGGTGAGGTGAGGAGAGCTGAGGTGAGGCGAGGTGAGGTAAGTTGAAGTGAGGTGAGGAGAGCTGGGGTGAGGCGAGGTGAGGCGAAGCGAGGTGAGGTGAGGTAAATTGAAGTGAGGTGAGGTGAGGTAAGTTGAGGTGAGGTGAGGTGAATTTAGGTGAGGTGAGGCGAGGTGAAATGGGACGAGATGAGTTGAAGTGAGGTAAGTGAGGTGAAGCGAGGTGAGGTGAGGTGAGATGAAGTGAAGCGAGGTGAGTGAGGTGAGGTAAGTGATTTGAGGTGAGGTAAGTTGAAGTGAGGTAAAGTGAAGCGAGGTAAGTGATGTGAAGCGAGGTGAGGTGAGGTGAGGTGAAGCGAGGTTAGGTGAGGTGAAGCGAAGCGAGGTGAGTGAGGTGAAGCGAGGTTAGGTGAGGTGAAGCGAAGCGAGGTGAGTGAGGTGAGGTGAGTGATTTGAGGTGAGGTAAGTTGAAGTGAGGTAAAGTGAAGCGAGGTGAGTGATGTAAAGCGAGGTGAGGTGAGTTAGGTGAGGTGAAGCGAAGCGAGGTGAGGTGAGGTGAGATAGGTGAGGTGAGGTAAGTTGAAGTGAGGAGAGCTGAGGTGAGGTGAGGTGAGTTAGATGAGGTGATTGAGGTGAGGTGAGGTGAGGTGAGGTAAGTTGACCGGTATTCTACCCCGGATCTTCACAGGTTCCTTGTGGTTAAAGCGTTCGCTCGTGACGCCGAAGACCGGGTTCGAATCCCCACATGGGTACACATTTCTGGTGTCCCCTGCCGTTATATTGCTGGAATATTGCTAAAGGGTCGTAAACCCTCACTCACTCACTCGATCACTCACTCACCCACCCACTTGCTCACTTGCTCCCTTCTCACTCATTCACTCACTCAGGGGCACGGGTGGCCCAGTTGTCTAAGGCGCCGGAATTTGCTTAGCAGAGTTGCGTCCCTTTGGCACGCCAGAAACCTATGATTGTGGGTTCAAGGCCCGGTTCGCCCCAATTATGTTTCTAGGTTTGTCAGCACCATACCCATGCTTGTGGGTTTCACCAAAGTGGTAAACGTCTGGGACCTGCATCACTTCGGGCTTTCCTCCCACATAAAGCTGACACGCCGCGATATAACTGGAATACTGTTAAAAGCGGCGTTAAACCCAACTCAAACCTTCCATCAAACCGATTCATTTAGGTCCACACACACACCCACTCACACACGTGAAGGTCACTGTGACATGAATCGTCATGTGACAGTGTGTTATATTGGCAGGTGTTTGTGAACAGAGACTTATACACAATATCCAGCACTGTAGGGGTGCACACATCACGTGCCTGTGGGGATATCTGAATGCAGTCTGTCCCTGTACCAGTCAGTGTTTATAGGTCAAGTATTGATAGGGCTATTATATTCATTTCCATGCATTTTCTCTCAAGCCCTTTAGCGACTTGCACGCGCTCGCTCCGATAACTGTATCTCCCTGAAAACATCTTCCCGAGGCAAGGGAATTAACTGACTGTAAAAGTCCAGTTTCCACCCTTGTCGAACAATGCTGGAATTTCTTGGCGCCAATGGCTCTTCTTTTACCCTCCTTGTGACAAACCAGATTCCACCTCATATATCAAGTGCATTTGATTCAAACGAACTGGCGGCGCCCAGTGAAGACGATCTGATCGATAATCAAGATCAATATTGTAATAAAACAGGTCTAACTTCGCGAGGTGCTTCAAATCTACTGAGCACCTTGATTAAAAACATGAAAAGATTTTAAATATATCTGTTGATGCTAAATTGACGGTGCACGTGCTTTAAATTACCAAAATCTGGATGTCTATTTCTTTAAGCGGTTTTGATTGGACTATGCTTAGACTCGTTAATCCAGCCAAAATATAACTCCATAAATGCAGCCTAGTTCGGCAAGGGTGGAAACTGGACTTTTGCAGTCATTTAATTCCCTTGCCTCGGGAAGATGCCTATAAATGATTTTGGCGGTAAAAACCCTACACTCTCAATGATTCCAACTCGATAAGAAAATATATTGTTGCTCGATCTAAAATATATATACAAGGCAAGTGTCATAGGAAATGAATCATGCTGCATGTACCGTTAGATCACGACGCATGCACTTTGCTGAAGCGTATAAAATGCGATGCAGAATTGTATCGGGGATCTGTTATCAAATATCATGAATTAAATGAGCTACAGGACTCCGAAGACATACATACCCCCCCCCCCCCCCCCCCCCCCCCCACACACACACACACACACACCCCCGGGGACTGTCAGAGGATCGATCCACGACCTTCTGCTCTACAGGCAGACACTCTATCCACTACACCACGGAGACTGTCAGGGGATCAAAATAAGACCTTCTGCTCTCATGGCAGACAATCTATCCACTACACCACGTAGACTGTCAGGGGATCGAACCACGACCTTCTGCTCTACAGGCAGACACTCTATCCACTACGCCACGAAGACTGTAAGGGGATCGAACCACCAAACCTTCTGCTCTACAGGCAGACACTCTATCCACTACGCCACGAAGACTGTAAGAGGATCGAACCACCAAACCTTCTGCTCTACAGGCAGACTCTCTATCCACTACACCACGAAGACTGTAAGGGGATCGAACCACCCACCTACTGCCCTACAGGAAGACACTCTATCCAATACACCACCACATATTCACACAAAACCTAAAGCATCCCCATTTCCATGGAGCCTCGTCATATTCATGCACTGCATGCACTCCATCCGCCCTGGTCTTTCATAACAATACTCCTGAAGATCCGGGATAGAATAGTTCCCTAGCAACCCATGCTGGCCGTAAATGGCGACTATGCTTGTCGTAAGAGGTGACTAACAGGATCGGGTGGTCAGGCTCGCTGAACTGGTTGATGCATGACATCGTATCCTAAATGCATGGATCGATATACATTATGTCAATCATCGGACCGTCTGGTCCAGACTCGATTATTTACAGACCGCCGTCGTATAGCTGGAATATTGCTTAGTACGGCGTTAAACAACAAACAAACAAACAAACATATCAAGGGTTGGTTTGTGTGGACAGTTAATACAATCCCACTAAATTACGATGCCAATATTATATTAATTTAGATTGCATTTAAGCTATCAATAACATACTTACACTCCTACTTTTACCATTTGTACATTGGCAAGTTTATTCAATTCTTATAAATGCGATTTTCGTTTCAGTATCAGATCACAGTATTGCGTAATATTGAACGCGGCGTTTAACCTCAACTCACAGTATTGCGTCGGGGATGGGGGAAAGTAAAGATACGTGTATGTTAAAATAGCCTTTATGGGATTTCCCCTCACAACAACTGGTATGAATAGAGGCTTTGTGAGCGGAAATATTTCAACAGATTACATATATAGATGTGAAGATACATATGTGCGGATTATTCGATTCATGCTCAACAGGTCGTGGTTTATGCAGCTATTATCTCGCGCTGTGTGAACAGCTTTTGGAATTCGATTCTCGACGATCAGTGATATATTGTCTCGGACATATTCGGGGTTCCCGTCACACCGTGGTTTGTATAGTAGAGTGTTTGGCAACACCAGTGAAATTAGACTTGCGCTGGTCCTGAAGACATCCATCAACTCCTGCGTGAATATTGCCTAGGTTTGTACAGGACAATACTTCGTAATAAATCGGCATGGGCGCTTTACAGGAAATCCAAATTACAAGGCAGGTGGCGTATTCAGTGGCGATGTTGATTGCTTTGTCGACATGTGTCAGATGTCGGCCACTTTCCTCTCAACTTAACGGCTCCTTAGTGAACAGGACTCTGGCTATAGTTAATGGTGACAACAGTAACATTGGCAGTGGTGAATACGCCGCCCACGGCAAACGGAACGTTGAGGGCGACAATAAAACAATACGGTCGTCCAAGGACAAACCATATAAGGGTAAGAATGGCGTTTTTAGTTAAAATTCAGAGAAACCAGTTAGATATATTTACAATAAAATTCAAATGCTTGTTATCGTTAAATATATCGACGTCACATTAAAATTATAGACATTAGTCAGTTAATACAAAATAAAAAACAAGACAACAGAAACACCAGAAAACAGAGCTTAGAGTGGGCGTGTTCCTGTAGATGCTTATTTCAAAGATAATGTAAAGTTTTCTGTACCAACATCAAATATACGGTGTGAATGGAATAATTAGTTAAATTGTGTGTTTATATATCGATTTTTATGTCATATGTTTTTGTCTGTGTGATAGCATTTTATCAAAATCCCAGTGACATTATTGAATAAAAGGGGGCACGGGTGGCCCAGTCGTCTAAGGCGCCGCGATTCGCTGTGCAGAGTTGCGTCCCTTGGGCACGCCAGAAACCTATGATTGTGGGTTCGAATCCCGGTTCGCCCCAATTATGTTTCTAGGTTTGCCAGCACCATACCCATGCTCGTGGTTTTCACCGAAGTGGTAAACCTTTTAGACCTGCATCACTTCGGGCTTTCCTCCCACATTAAGCTGACACGCAGTGATATAACTGGAATAATGTTAAAAGCGGCGTTAAACCTAACTCACTCACTCACTATGGAATAAAAGCTACCACAGAATACATCTATGAGGACCCTAAACACATAACACATGGATACTCTCCAGTCATTCTGTACCATCTCTTACAAAATATACAAAATAATTCTTTATGAAATGATTAATGTTTACAAATTATATTGTACCAAGACAATAGGTCGCTAATGTTGGTTGGTTGGTTTGTTGTTTTACGTCGCACTCGGCAATATTCCAGCTATATAATGGCGGTCTGTAAATAATCGAGTCTGGGCCAGACAATCCAGTGATTGATATCATGACCATCGATCCACGTAATTGGGATCGATGACATGCATCTACCAAGTCAGCGAGCCTGACCACCCTATCCCGTTAGTCGCCTCTTACGACAAGCATAGTCGCCTTTTACGGCAAGCATGGGTTGCTGAAGACCTATTTTACCCCGGATCTTCACAGGTCGATTACACTTTAGAACTGTTATATTATTATGTTTGTGATGTACTCATGGACTGTGACCTCTTGAGTACCGAAATTATTATATTTAATGTTTCTGTACCTCCCCTAGTGAATGACCCCTTGTCTAACGGTTCCTTGCCAAATGGCTCCGTGGGGAATCGTGGCGACAGTAACGGTGATGACGGTGAAAACGACACGCACGGCAAAACTCACGTTGAGGGCGACAATGAAACATTTGGATCGTCCAAAGGCAAACAAGACAAGGGTAAGATTTGCTGTCATTTAACATTGAGTGTGTGAGTGGGTATGGTTTTACGCCGTTTTTAGCAATATTCCAGCAATATCAAGGTGGGGGACACCAGAAATAGGCTTCACACATTGCACCCATGTCGGGAATCGAACCCGGGTCTTCGGCATGACGAGCGAACGCTTTAACCACGAGGCTACCCGACCGCCCCTTTTAACATTGAGAGAAAGCAGCATTTCAAATATGCCATGGTTGATGTATATAAATGATGCTTCTGGTTTTTTTCAATACATAACAAATGAATTGGTATCACGTAATATATAGCGTATGTTCAAAATGACGCAAGACGTGATTATGTAGAGCGGTTCTAAACAAAGTCACGCGACAACCTTGACCTGTATGTACGTATATACGCCTGATCTGCTCGCTCCAGCACGGGATCGGTCTGTCACGTCAGAGTACAGCTGGGGCTCTTATCCAATGAGGGATCGCCATTTGAACACGTGGTACATTTCCCCGATCCATCTATGTATACATCTAAATAATTAAATCGGATTCGTCTCGAGATGGTTCCGGGAGTTATTTTGTATGTGTCGGTCATAATCCCGTCTAGATCCGATCTGTCTGACTACAATACAACGCATTGAATCTTTTCGCGACCTTGGCGCCACGTAATCCTAGTGTGGATATTACCGTTCCACGTCATTCCGTGTACGGCGACTTCACTGCCTGAGAAGTTGCAGTGTACAACTTCCTTGTCGTGAACACAAGAAAAACGACAAATACCTCTCATATTACTACTACAAATAGACAGAGAATTGGTTGATACGTAGATCCATGCTCATGATGTCAATCACTGGTTTGTCTGGTCCAGCCTAGATTATTCACAGATTACCATCATATAGCTGGCATATTGCTGAGTGCGGCGCTAAACAAAAAAACAACACCAACAAACTGGTACTACAACAACAACAACAATTACAACTACTGCTACGACTTTGTTTGACGCACTCAGCAATATTCCAGCTCTATGACGGCGGTCTGTCAGTAATCGAGTCTGGACCAAACAATCCAGTGATTGACATCATGAGCATCGATTGAGATACGATGACATGCATCAACCAAGTCAGCGAGCCTGACCACCCGATCCCTTTAGTCGCCTCTTCCGACAAGCATAGACGCCTCTTACGACAAGAATGGGTTGCTGAAGACCTATTCTACCCCGGATCTTCACGGGTTACTACTACTACTACTACTACTACTACTACTACTACTACTACTACTACTACTAATGAATGAATGTTGTACCCAAGAGATTAATTAATATTTTCCCTGTATTTCCAGGTACATCCGGGACGTCTGCTCTCGTGTTTTCGTCCGTCATCTGGGCTTGCTTGCTTGCAACTCTCTTAGTGCCCTCGTGCATCACGTGAAGCTAGAAATCACTCGTCAAGTCATCGTGACCGAAGTCCCTTATAGCGGGGCGCCCGCGGTATTGTGCAACTCAGTGCCGTAGCAGGGGCGGGTCCAGCATGGGGTGGGGGAGATGGTCTACAACACACTACATTTGGTTTTTAAAGGTGGGGGGGGGGGGGGGGGGGGGGGGGGGGGGTGACCCTCTGGACCCTCTGGATCCGCCTATGGCAGAAGGCAGGCCCCGTGTTATTTAGGGTGTTTATCATTCAAAGTACTATATTAAGTAGGAACACAGTGTGTTATTAAACAAACTATTTTTAGTTTTAGCGGAACTCTTTACAAGGTCAGACAAGTACTTGTATCGGTGACGAATATCGACAGATAACGTCTGTCAAGTTAAAAGGGGGTCTAGTGGGTCAAGTGTTCGCTCGACATGCCGAACATGTGGAATGTATAAAGTCGTGAAAAGCGTCGGAAAACCCAACTCACTCACTCACTCTTGTCAACTAATGTTTGAGTTAATGGGTCCTGGGTTCGATACAAAAAGAAAGGGATATGCGTGTTGATGTGGTGCAGTTATGTCCTGCTTCTTTTAGGTATTTTGAGAACACGGACTTCGCGCACATGAAGTCTTATTGTTTCAATCGCGAGGCCGCCTTCTAGACAAAGAGAGGATTTGGGCATGTTGTATTGTGCCTTGATGCTTATTTCGACACCAAAAGGGCAACGAAGGATGTTGATAAGGTGATGTTTCCACTTCGAGAAAAAGAGGGAACGAAGGGTGTAAGGCGGTTGCGACTGTTGGCTTACACTTCGAGACAAAAGTTGAGTGTGAGTGTGTTTACAACCAAGATTGTTAGTGCAGCTCTTCGTGGAAATGCTTGGAAATACATTTTTTTGTCCTGGACTTTAGTTATAGTTGGTATGCTTCAAAACCAGCTAAAGATGTAATTCGTTGATTCCTGATTTTCAAAAATTAATGTATTTGTGTTTTATACAAAACTGCCGAGCAAAAGAAAGTATATGCTTGAAAACTGGATTTGAACCGAAATTACAAACAGTCGTTGAAAGGAAGGAAACCTAAGATCTAAAACACAACTATGATGCCCTTATCAAACGCATCACCATCGAATAAGCAGTTATTGTTCGTCTCAGTTTTAGCCTCCATCAACCATGGGTGTATACTTTCTTTTGGCCGCCAGTATACGCCTCTTGTGTTTGTTTCGTTGTTTCCGTGTGATAAATTGTACCCAACTTACACAACTGAATAAAACAAGTTCCAGCATTTGTGTAAGTATTAATTATCAGGTGTTCACACACAATTAAGTCTATACATACACATATGGACTTGGAAAACGTATTCCACACGCTTGACCTTACCATACCAAAAGACGTTAAAAGAAGTTACTTGTTGTTACCCTGCCTGATATTCGGCGTTACGTGGATAAAACAAGCACTTGCCGGCTCGGAGTCAGTATACGGTGTCTGAGTGGGGTAACAATGTTCAACTGCGACATAGTATCTCAGTGCGCTAGCACTTTAAAACCTGAATACTGAACTGGTACAAGCAGCATCATGCGCACGCACTGTGTATGGGCATCCCCGCTCCCGTTACTGCAGTGCATCATTGATCTAGATCTTTTTTAACATTGATACGCATGGGCATGTGACTGAGGTAATCACCACGTGCCTAACGGCTTGAAAGAAATCCGGAAATGAATTGTGATCTTGCTGTCTATACCTGACCTAACATTGGCGTGTACTGTGAGAGACTATATTTAGACATGGTCATTGTCAGGTGATGTATGTACGCTACGATACAGGTTATATTTGCATAAGTGGGATGTTTACAAACATCACATGACGCCTTTCATTCATGTCACCGTGACCTTGAAATACATCCGCAATACCGTCACGGCACATCTGGGAAATATCAATGGATCGGTTTGATTGAAAGTGGGACATTGCTATATACATTCACATAGTACTGTAAACAACGTTTATAACGAACACGCTTATAACGAACTGACGGATAAAACGAACTTATTTTTTGGTCCCGGACATTTGCTGTATACAGTAAACTACGGTTATAACGAACTTAAAAGGACCACAGAATTTAGTTCGTAATAACTGTAGTTCGTTATAAGCACATACACGGCATATATACAGCAACTGGACGGGGCCAAAAACAGTTCGTTATATCCGTCAGTTCGTTATAAGCGTAGTATACTGCATATGCTTATAATGAACTATGGTTATATCGATCTAAAATTTGTGGTCCCTTCGAGTTCGTTATAACCGTAGTTCATTGTATTACACTTCCTGGTGTTGTGCTTTGGGGTAGCCTGTTGAAGCGTCCTCTCGTCACGCCGAAGTTCTGAGGTAATCACCACGTGCCTAACGGCTTGAAAGAAATCCGGAAATGAATTGTGATCTTGCTGTCTATACCTGACCTAACATTGGCGTGTACTGTGAGAGACTATATTTAGACATGGTCATTGTCAGGTGATGTCAGGTGACGCTACGATACAGGTTATATTTGCATAAGTGGGATGTTTACAAACATCACATGACGCCTTTCATTCATGTCACCGTGACCTTGAAATACATCCGCAATACCGTCACGGCACATCTGGGAAATATCAATGGATCGGTTTGATTGAAAGTGGGACATTGCTATATACATTCACATAGTACAGTAAACAACGTTTATAACGAACACGCTTATAACGAACTGACGGATAAAACGAACTTATTTTTTGGTCCCGGACATTTGCTGTATACAGTAAACTACGGTTATAACGAACTTAAAAGGACCACAGAATTTAGTTCGTAATAACTGTAGTTCGTTATAAGCACATACACGGCATATATACAGCAACTGGACGGGGCCAAAAACAGTTCGTTATATCCGTCAGTTCGTTATAAGCGTAGTATACTGCATATGCTTATAATGAACTATGGTTATAACGATCTAAAATTTGTGGTCCCTTCGAGTTCGTTATAACCGTAGTTCATTGTATTACACTTCCTGGTGTTGTGCTTTGGGGTAGCCTGTTGAAGCGTCCTCTCGTCACGCCGAAGTTCTCGGTTCGATTCCACACACGACCGACTCCGTGGTCTAGTGGTAGAGCGTCCGCCCGGAGAGCGGAAGGTCCGTGGTTCGATCCCCAGCCGCGTCATACCAAAAGAAGTTAAAAGATGGTACTTGTTGTTACCCTGTCTGGCGCTCGGCATTAAGGGGCTAAAACAAGGACTGGTCGGCTCAGAGTCAGTATACTGTGTCTGAGTGGGGTATTCATGTTAAAGGGGCACTGATCTAAAGCAATTCCCCGGGACTGCTTTTGTTATTGTTTTTTCCCAGTGAGTACCCGGATGAAGAGCAGAAATCTAGACTAGTTCGCGACCTCTGCTGCGCCATTCGTAAGCGCATTAGTCATTTTTATGGGTAGTAATAAGGGCGTATGGTCACATTGATCAACAAAATGAAATACAGTTTTCGAGATAATAAGGAAATGTAGGTATCGGTAATGATGACGAAGTTTTGATATGTCCCTTAAATTGCTTGGTAATTTTGCGATTTTCGTTTACACTATTTTGACTTGCAACACAAAATAAATATTTCACCTGAGCATTGCTTTTTTATAGTGTGTATATCTTTTTACTGTCAAAATGTGTAACATTTTCAAATTTATTAAACGCCTAAATATTCAGTTATTTTACAAAGTGACTGAAAAACATTTCCATCTGTATTATTATGATAACGAATTCCAAACATTTTGATGTTTAATGTCATCACCAAGAGACTGAAAATGTTACGTTTAAAAGTACATTTCTATGTTGTTTGGCTTCTCATCCTACATAATAATCTGTTGTGATGTTTTTAGGCCCGTTGGATCGTCTTAATCAATTTTAGTCAATCTGGACAGATTTTTCAGTCAAAATGCCTGAAATATTTACACATTTTATAAATTGCCTGAGAGAATCACATTTTACAAATTGACGGTAATATATACACGCTTACAAAGGAAAAGACTTGTGAAAACAACGTCTATCGCGCATTGAAGAATTTCCCAAACAAGATGTAGAGGAACAAGAACGAATCGGTTCAATGCTACAGTAAATGAAGGAAAACAAAATGCAAATACCATAATTACAACCTACCAAATTTATGTGTATAAATTTTAGGCAGCTTCCTTGTTCGAGGAATGTATCCGTGAATATCCACACAAAGGAACAATATCCTACTCGTCTGCAGCTGTACAAGGAAACTTATTCGATGTCACGTGTCTCTGTAACAATCAAATATTTTAAAAGATATATATCGTTTCGGGATAATTATAACCCGTGTTCGATTCTCAACTGATCACTTAGATTGTTTCAGGTGTTTCACATAAGTGTCAAGTCTCAAAGGTCGGCTGAGAAAGCCCACGCGACAACTATTTTCATAACGTCCACAGTTCCTTAAAAATTCATTGAGTGATAGATAACAATGAGCAATCAATCAACGTATTATCAGTGAACCCTTTGAACAAAGTATGTTGTTTTTACATCGGCACTTCACGCCATGATATGGCAAATGATAATGCCCTGAACCATAACGTTACCGTTGACATAGCTATCTGGGCAGAATTTGTAGTTAATCCCAAAATAAAATGAAATGCAGCAAAAGTGACATACATCCGTCACATACATCTATTTTTGACACGGAGCCTTGTATAGTTATAATCCCGCCACAAATTCACCCGTGAAGATCCGGGTTAGAATTGGTTTTGAGCACACCATGCTTGTCGTAAACGGGATTGGGTGGATTTGGTTGATGCACGTCATCGTATCCCAATATTGCTGAGATCGATGCAAATGATGCCAATCACTTGATTGGTCCAGAATCTGGTCCAGACTCGGTTATTTACAGATCATCGTCATATAGCTGGAATATTGCTGAGTGCGGCATTCGTCATAACGACGTGTTTTTCCAAAGTCGAAAACGTCTTAGATCTGCGTCACAAGAACGCGGACTTTCCCGCTACATTTAAAAAACAACAACAAAACAGCCACAACAATAACAACAACAACACAGACAGACAAACAGACAGAAAGACAGACGAACAGACAGACAAACAGACACACATACATTTACAGTAAACTACGGTTATAACGAAGAACTAATATAAGGGACCACTAAATTTAGTTCGTAATAACCGTAGTTCGTTATAAGCACATACACTTCATATAAACAGAAAATGGACGGGGACGAAAACACTTCGTTATATCCGTCAGTTCGTTATAAGCGTGTTCGTTATAAACGTATACTGTAGCTCATTGCATATGTATGCGATGATTTTACCGTCGCATGTATCAGTTTACAACTCAAAAGTTGTCTCCCTTGCACACTTGGGTGTAACGCCACAACATGGCCGCAACAGATAAGAAGCTCACCAAACCAGCTAAAGGAGACTATTTTGTATTTCCACACCCGGTTTTGGTAGTGGCAATACTCTTCGGCCTCTGGTTATTGGGGGTATGTCTCTCTTCTCACTCTCCATCGCGTCTCTATCTCACTCTTCTGTGTATCTCCATAGAGATCGGCGGACGAAGTCATAAATGTCTGTCGTAAACTTTGAGTGTCACCATAACATTACGTAGCGCTGCCAGGCCCAGCTCTCAAAGTTCAAAATAACTCAGTGGACTCAGGGTGTTTGGTCAGAACGGTACATTAGACAGAAATGCATTTACAGGTCGCTTGCTTTCAATCAGCTGTCCACTGGTGTGTCCCTAACCCAAGCTATAGAAACACACCTCATCCAGGGTGTCCTGCCCCAAATCTGCAGAATGTCAAATTTGAATTGCAAATTTCCCAAATTCATGTTAACCCTCATGGTGCCTGGACGTCAGTCAGCCTGCAAACCGCTCAGTGCCGCACTGTGCTGACGTCGCGGTTACAAAACGTATACATTGTATCAAAAGTGTTGCAACGTCTTTATTTCTTCACACAATGTAACCAAATTGTATAACATGCAACTCGAGTTGATTGCCTTTCCAACAGTATCTAAAGTCACCAAATCCAAGAGATCTGTGCACTGCCCAGCCATCGATAAATGTGCTAGTATTATAAGTTTCCTACTTTTCCACATTAATCGTAATATGGACGCACACGAATATGACAAGCAAAGTCAAGTAAGCGCCCTTGTTTGAAACCTAAATGACCAATAATTCATATCATTGGCATGTACATGTCCTAACAGTGATAGACATATGATATTTATGTTGAAGTACACATTCACTGAGAATTTTCCGTGAGTTATATTTACCGATAAAAAACCCCGATGAAATTGTGCGTGTTTTTGACGTCAAAACAAAATTGACGGAAGTGGTCGTGATTAATTCATACGCAGACTGTTTCAAAGATTATGTCACAAAACGAATGACAGTTTGGAATGTATATCGTGAAGAAATCCCGGTTACGTCCATGTATGTTTCAATGACCGTGCTCTTTTATTAGTGATAAAAACAACTTCCGGGTAATTGACATCGTACATTTTCAAAGGACAAAATGTGAAAGATCGCTAAACAGCCCTAACAATACTCAAATTGACATGGCTCAATATCGGGCGTCATTGTTATTTCTTAATAATTAACAAGATTATACTAACGTAATACCACCCAAGAGTAAGTACATGTAGATTCAATCAAAATTGTTGAAACGTTTTCATGGGCAGCAAATCTATTCAACAAACCTATTTTCGATCACTCGCAACTCGGGCGCCATATGTCATTGTTTCACTATGACCACCAGAAAACATACATCCTCGTATCAGCTCGTATTTCGCACTTGGCTGCCTAACTTAGACCTTTGCTCAAAATATACTTGTATGGCCAGTCCATAAAATACCACTTTTTCTTTCATTTATTTATTTGATTTATAAATACGACTTTAGAAGTGTATTTACACCTATAGCTAGGTATGTACATGTACATTAAAGGACATACGTGATAGTTTATTTCCACTAGTTTCCCATTCCATCCCATTCTACTGAAGGAAAAGTTTGAAATAGATAATGATCGTAGGTCAATGAAAGTAATGGAATTATTTATCATAAAAGGAAAAATATATTCTTGGTATTGAACTCCGAAAATTTAACCAGCAAAATCTTACATAGAAATGGTTTATTATGTCTTTCCTTTTTTTCTTAATTTTGGCCTAGCTAAACAACAGCTTGGAGGGAAGATATACAAATTAAAATGGTGAAAAAAACCCACAAGAATGTATTGATTTTGCTCTTAGACAAATATTTATTTAAAAAGAAAATCTATTTCATACCTAGGATAAAAAACAAAGTAGAATCTAATTACTACTATATATGTCACTGGTCGAAGTATTTGGTAATTTAGATAATGCAGAGTGAAAAAAGACATACATATAACTATATAAAACATCAAAACGAAGTCACATTTACACTGAAAACTTTTTGTCTTTCAGAAATTGATTATCTATATATTGTGAGAAGATCTAATTACTTTTACTGTTTATGTTATAAATTGAACCATTCGAGATTCCAATAGATGAAGCTAAAATATTAAAGATCTAGATGGTTTAATATTGGTTCCATTTTGACAGCTTTCTCACTGTACTCAACTAAATGCATATTATGTTTTTGGAATATCAAGCCTTCAAACAGATATGAAAAGCACATGTCAACATACCAAAATTAGAAAACTGCGCCAAATATTCTAACACTGTTAGTCAAATGATAAGCGGTCTCATTCACTCGTCGGTCGCCGTAGACATTTTCCAATCGTGATGTACTAGATATGCTTTCTAGTTCAGTCAAAGAGAATATTGTTATTTGGAAAATGAAACCACGTGTATCCATTATACTACCACAACATTAGATCAGCTGTTTCAAGTGACGTCATCCACGTCACAACACGCGAGGTCAATTCACGCGCACCTGTCCAGACGACAAATTCACAGCAGCGGGAAATCACCGACCAGCCTATTTGAATAAAATTGCAGATTGTAATGAAATAAAATTAATTGTACTCATTGCTGACATTTCAGATGACATATCAAATAAGAGTTGAAGACTTGCAATAGATTATCATACGTTAATCGAGAGTACAGTGTACATAAATAATTTGTAAATCTAATATTATTTTTTTATCTAATATCCATAGCAGAATGTTTGAAAATGAGCTATAATATATTCCATTTTCTGAAGAGATTAGTAATGTGTATTTGATGATATATATGCATACACAATTGGTTATCAATTATCTTCTACATGTACATTAGACTCATGGAAAATACTATTTCAGCACACCAATCACACCGCCGTTATCACAGTTTCAATGAAAGAAAAAACAAATCGAAATTGAACTTAAAAGCACAGCTTATCCATAAGCGGTTAATCCAAATACAAAAAGGTATTGATGTCATCATTGTAGAAGTTATGTTGATGTTTTCAGTAGTTGCATTATGTTTGTATCGCGTGTACCATCGACAGAAACGGGGCCCGAGCTACCACATGTGGAACCGACCTTGACACAATTTGTTTACAATATGGCATCGACTCACGTTAGATGTTGTGGCCACACTTTTGAAATCTCCATTTGCAACAAAATGTGAAACAGTTAGGGCAAGTCACTCACACGGTCAGGTAGTTTGAGCAATCACACATGACTCTTAGTCCTTTCATATAAAAAAAAAGTAGCAGTTATTTGTCTGAACGGGCAAGTATGTAGGACAACCGGTAAACAAGAAATCGCAGCACAGATATGAGGCGAACGTGCCCTGTCGATCAGTTCGGGCTTGGCCATTTAATGTTTAGGTTTTGATCATGAACCTCCTGCCCATAAATATACACAATACCAACTTAATATTAACGATAATAGCTATCTTTCCATATCTTTGATATGAATATTTTCTGTAATTCAGCATCATAAACAAAAAGACAATCTGCACTGTCGGTTGGTATGCAACGTCGCGCTAAATCGCCATGACACACTGTCGATAAACATATGCAATACTTGAACAAAAAAACTTCCGTGGCCGACTAAACGTTAGTACTCTTACGCCAATAACTGTACAGTGGAGACAAGTAAATCTTTCTGATCAGTCCGATCAGATTTCTTTTTCAAATTGGTTGTCTGATATAATAATAGTTACGTGTATGTGACATGGGTGCATAATAAACATTGCCTTCATTCGCATGAAGTTCAACATGGCAGAAAAAGATCGAGAAGCGCGGTAACCACATTACTAATCTCGCCATATTTCGCAATCCGTAGCACTGCATAAAATATGAGTTACACGATATTAAAGGGGCACTGATCTAACGCAATTCCCCGGACTGGTTGCTGCCTTTGTTATTGTTTTTTTCCCCGTGAGTACCCGGATGATACGCAACGCAACTGAGCGTGACCAGAGACTGGGCTACCGTCTGTAAGGACAGCTAAATGAACTTGGAGGCTGGAGGCAATATTTGTTTTACGCATTTTTGCATAAACAGTGATTGGTTAACTGTGATCTATAAAGATTTCGACAAAGGGCGCATGTTAATTAATTTCTTCGGCCTTAACAAAAAGACAAAAAGAACGGCGGAGCTCATCGGATGTCGTCATTTGTTTAATACTAAAAAAAGTATCCATGCAGTGAAAGAATTTTCGGGTTTTGGATTGCGTCGATAATACGATTACTACTCCCTTGTTGTCATCCATGTTTTCTCGTATAACCCTACACTTGTGTATTTGTCGTCATTCACTTGATGCTCAGTTAATGAATTTATTACAGGTACAATTAGTGGTAGCACCACTTAGATTACCTGACAAAGGTTCCCATTTGGCATTTATTGTGTCTGGGGTAATTATTCAATCTAAATCCAGGTTTGAAGTGAGGTGAAATGTGTGTTATGTAATATGCACGTGGCAGCCCAGCAAGAGATGAATGATCAGTTCATTTACTTTTTTTGTATATCAACGGATCGTTCCTGGTCATCAAAGGATTAACAGAAAATACGTTGATTGATTAATCACTGTTATCTTGCACAGTGGATATGTCAAAAGTGAGTGTTTACATGTCTAGGTTTACTAAAACAAAGGGAATACACTCATATCATGGCGTGAAGTGCCGATGTTAAAACAACATACTTTGTTCAAAGGGATAACTGATAATACGTTGATTGATTGATCATTGTTATCTGTCACTCAATGGAACCGTGGACGTTATGAAAATAGTTGTCACGTGGGCTTTCTCAGCCGACCCTTGAAGACTTGACACCTATGAGAAACACCTGAAACAATCCAAGTGATCAGTTGAGAAACGAACACGGTTATAATATCCCGAAACGATATATATTTTTTAAAATATTTGATTGTTACAGAGACACGTGACATCGAATAAGTTTCTTTGTACATCTGCAGACGAGTGGGATATTGTTCCTTTGTGTGGATATTCACGGATACATTCCTCGAACAAGGAAGCTGCCTAAAATTCATACACATAAATTTGGTGGGTTGTAATTATGGTATTTGCATTTTGTTTTCCTTCATTTGAACCGATTCGTTCTTGTTCCTCTACGTCTTGTTTGGGAAATTCTTCAATGCGCGATAGACGTTGTTTTCTCCGATCTTTTCCTTTGTAAGCGTGTATATATTACCGTCAATTTGTAAAATTTGATTCTCTCAGGCAATTTATAAAATGTGTAAATATTTCAGCCATTTTGACTTAGAAATCTATCCAGATTGATTAAGACGAACAAAAGGGCCTACAAACATCACAACAGATTATTATGTAGGATTAGAAGCCAAACAACATAGACATGTACTTTTCAACGAAATGTTTTTCAGTCACTTTGTAAAATATTTAGACGTTTAATACATATGTTACACATTTTGACAGTAAAAAAATATACACACTATAAAAAAGCAATGCTTAGGTGAAATATTTACTTGCAAGTAAAAATAGTGTAAACGAAAATCGCAAAATTACCAAGCAAGTGACTTATCAAAACTTCGTCACCATTACCGATGCTACCCTCAAAGATACCTACATTTCCTTATTATCTCGAAAACTGTATTTCATTTTGTTGATCAATGTGACCATACGCCCTTATTACTACCGGTATCCATAAACGTGACTAATGCGCTTACGAAAGGCGCAGCAGAGGTTGCGAACTAGTCTAGATTTCTGCTATACATCCGGGTACTCACTGGGAAAAAACAATAACAAAGGCAACAACCAGTCCCGGGGAATTGCGTTAGATCAGTGCCCCTTTAACGTTGAGATGATTAGGATGATGATGGTTATAAATTCATTCAATGTACGTCATAAATGTAATGGAAATATACACTGTCGTTTTCTCATGTGTACCGACCATTCCGCCATTACCGATAGTCGATAAAAATATACAAAACGTGTAAATATACTTGTTCATAAGGAGTGAACAGAATTGTATTTACGTGAATAAGTATACAGTTCGGAAAAATATGTCTTTCTCACCACTCAGGTCATATTTTTTCTTATGAACAAGGATTTTGTCTGAAAATATTTACGTGTATGTGACATTGGTGCATAATCAAAATTCGCCGTCATTCGCTTGGTGTTCAAACATGGCAGAAAAAGGCCGAGAAGAGCGGTAGCCACTTTACTAATCTCGCCATATTTCGCAATACGTAGCATTGTATAAAGTATGAGTTACACGATGTTAAACCTAAGATGATTTGGGTGATGATGGTTATAGTTTTGACTTTGCGCACTCAGTGTTAAATATCAAAATTCACAGTTTAAAAAGGGCATTTTCTCGGGACCATATATGGTCCCCTGGCACTATGCGGGTGTGAAAAGTGAGGGACCATATATGGTCCCGTGGCACCAAGAGGGTTAATCTGGTGCTAGCTAATGTTATGGTGACTTTTCTTGACTGACCAATTTGAGCAAAATATATTTTCTTTTCAAATTGCCCGACAAGGCACATAGTTTGAAATCCTAGTTATTCTCTGTTAGGTGACTATCTATTTATTTACTTTAAAAGCCACCGTCAGCAATATTCCATCTACATCAGCCTTGAATTGAGTCACCTGTTAAGACCCAGGGTAGAATAGGTCTTCAACAACTGTGCTTGCTATAAAAGGCGACTATGATTGTCATAAGAGGCAACTAAAGGGATCGGGTGGTCAGGCTCGCTGACCTGCGTTGATTGATGCTCATGATGTCAATCACTGGATTGCCTGGTCCAGACTAAATGAGTTACAGACCACCATGATATAGCTGAAATATTGCTGAGTGCAACGTTAAACAACAAACAAACAAATTAAATTGAGTCTGGGCCAGGTAAACCAATATTGGCCAATGATGAATACCATTGTTTGAAATTGTGAGTGAACAGATCAGAGATAACCCTGATTGCACAGAACCATGAAGATTTCGGGGTAGAACAGGTCTCCAGCAACCCATGCTTGCCGTAAAAGGCGACTATGCTTGTCATAAAAGGCGAATAACGGGATCGGGTGGTCAGGCTTGATGCAGGTTGATGCATGTCATCGGTCCCAATTGAGTGGATCGATGCTCATGATATTAATCACTGGATTGTCTGGTCCAGACTCGATTATTTACAGACCGCCGTCATATAGCTGGAATATTGCTGCGTGCAGCATTAAACAACAAACCAACCAACCAACCACAATTGCGCATGAGAAAGTGAAAGTTAGGATATTTTCCAAAGTACTCATTTTTGAGACGTGGAGGTAATCACTATAATACTTGAATGTGTAGTTTTATTTTAAAGTAAATGTTTTCCTCCCATTTTGCAAGCACCTAATAATATCATCACTATTTGATAGTGATTCATAAACACATGCTTATGATATAATCTAAATTGACTCTGCTTTAGGCAGAGATTTCTTAAAAATATGGGAAGCATTTTGTCCCTTTTATTAATTATTATTATGAATGACAAGATAAGGATCGTTAGGCAGATGCTCTGATGATAATACTCAAGATATGTTTCTCAACTGAAATATTGCAGATTAGGTTATGTTATATGCCAACTGGGATATATGTGATATATACTCCGATAGACGTACACTTCGATTGACATATATTCTCAAATCCGTGGTTATCCCAAACCTGACAAAAATTGATGTCAGAACCCAACATGTTAAAAGTTAAAGATTTGTTATTATTCCTTGGAGTTTGAAGACTCACAGATAGTTTCAGGTAAAACCATGTTCACGTAACTTAATTCTTTTGCAGATCTCTACATTTTCCCCAGATAGGATACCATTGTTCCTCGGCCCTCTTGGAGACTTTGCCAGACATCTCGGCAAAAACTACCCTGTTGTGTGTCTGAGTCTGTGAGTTCTCATTTAGGCATTCTTCAATATAGATCTGTGCCACATCATTGAAAATAATTGTTTTATTGCAAACTATAGACACCCTCTAGATATGTTTTCTTCAAAGACACCTTCATTGGGAATTCCCCCTGTGAAGTTCCGTGTTAGAATTGGTTTTCAGCAATGCATGCTTGTTGTAGGAGGCAACTGACAGAATTGGGTGGTCAGGCTCGCTGACATGGTTGTTGCATGTCATTGTACCCAATTGTGTATATGCCCCGTGAAGATTCCGGGTTAGAATAGGTCTTCAGCAACCCATGCTTGCCGTAAAAGGTGATTATGCTTGTCGTAAAAGGCGACTAACGGGATCGGGTGGTCAAGCTCGCTGACTTGGATCGATTATCATGATATTAATCACTGGATTGTCTGGTCCATTATTTACAGACCGCCGTCATATAGCTGGAACATTGCTGAGTGCGGCGTTAAACAACAAACCAACCAACCAACCAATTGCGTAGATAGATGCTCACAATATTAATCACTGCATTGTCTGATCCACTGGTCCAGACGCGATTATTTATCAGACTGAGTACTGCATTGAACAAAAAATAATAAAATCCCCCAAAACACCTTGGCAAACACAAGTTTTGAGCAGGCAATGAATTTGGTAGTTCAGCCTTGAAACTGCCTTAAATTTGAATCGTTGATAAAATGTCTTGAAAATGGCATGAATTTGGCACCCATGATTCAATTTGCTGTAAAATAAACAAGTTACAATTATTTTTTAATGTGAGATGACAGCATGAAACTTGTGTGTCATAAATATTTTTTCTGATCAATAAATGGTGTGTGCACATGAATATTTTTATCATGTTAACAAGTAATTCTGACAATGAAATTGAGTTAGAATGTCCAAATGCTTTTTGTCATTAGCAATAGACCCGTAAAGATTCGGGGTAGAATAGGTTTTCAGCAACCCATGCTTGCCGTAAAAGGTGACTATGCTTGTCAAAAGAGGAAACTAACAGGATTGGGTGGTCAGGCTTGCTGACTTGGTTGATACATGTCATCATATCCCAATTTCATGGATGGGTGCTCATGCTGTCAATCACTGGATTGTCTGGTCCAGACTCGACTATTTACAGACCGCCGTCATATAGCTGGAATATTGCTGAGTGCGGCGTTAAACAACAAACAAACAAACAAATCCAAGCATTCTCAATTGTGCTTATTTTGAATCATGAAAAAAACATTTTATCTAATTGCGATTTTTAGCAATATATTACTTAAACTGGACTCAAACCAAAGCTATGGGAATAACGCCAGTATATCGATCATACCAGAATGGAGAAATAATTGTTTACAGACCACTGGTCATACAGCAGGAATATTGCTGACTGAGGCGTTAAGCAACAAACCAACAAACCAACAAACTAACAAACTTATTAGCAATGAAAAGGAAAAGCATTACAGGGGTATTTTTTCAGATGTGTTTTTTTAGTCTTATAATATTAAATGCTGGGTCCTAATATAAGGCCTTATATTTATTTCATGCTTAAGTTTGGGATTAACAATGTTCTACAAATACAACTAGAATAGGAAACTTTTATGTAACATAGTTCCATCTTCACTGTAGTACGAGTTCTATATTTATTAGCTACAGATCACAGCAAACTGTTTGCTTCATATTACCTCATTGATTTGCCAGGGGATTATTTCTCCATGGTATGATTGATATCCTGGAGTTTTTCCCATAGCTTTGGTTTTAAGTTTCACTGTTTTTTTTATGATTGAAATAAACACAACTGGAAATGCTTGGATTTGTTTGTTTGTTTGTTTGTTGTTTAACGCCGCACTCAGCAATATTCCAGCTATATGATGGCGGTCTGGAAATAATCGATTCTGGACAAGACAATCCAGTGATTGACATCATGAGCATCGATCCATGCAATTGGGATACGATGACATGCATCAACCAAGTCAATGAACCTGACCAACCGATCCCGTTAGTCGCCTCTTACAACGAGCATTGTCACGATTGCCTTTTATGACAAGCATGGGTTGCTGAAGACCTATTCTACCCCGGATATTCACGGTTCCTTTGGTTTGAGTTCAGTTAAACATGTTTAAGTGATGTATTGCTAAAAATTGCAATTAAATCAAATTTCACTGATTTTTCATGATTGAAATAAGCACAACTGGGAATAAGGTCAAGTCACCATTTTTTAGCTCACCTGACTTGTGTGATGGTCTGTTTGTCCATCTTCTGTCTGATCTGATCTTACTATAACAATTCAGGGCCCAACCTTCATCTACAAGACAGCAGATATGCCTGGACGTATTGTATTTTCTGTATTGGTCGTATGTTCCCAGGGGGCTGTGCAGAGTTGCGTCCCTTGGGCACGCCACAAACCTATGATTGTGGGTTCAAATCTCGGTTCCCCCCGATTATTTTTCTAGGTTTGTCAGCACCATACCCGTGCTCGTGGGTTTCACCGAAGTGGTAAACGTCTGAGACCTGCATCACTTCGGGCTTTCCTCCCACATTAAGCTGACACGCCGTGATATAATTGGAATACTGTTAAAAGTGGCGTTAAACCCAACTCACTCACTCACTCTCGTATGTTCCCAGGACGGTGATGACAATGGTGGTGCACTGTCTGGAGGCGGCGTATGCAGAGAAGCTGTGCATGTGAGTACTCCGGCAACAAATTTCTTCATCTCACCAGAGCATCTTCTGTGGAAGCCAGTTTTGGTTGGTACATAAAGAATCTCACCCTAGTGTCTTTTGATATCAAATATATCAACATGAGTTGATAAAAGTGGAAAAATTCTGAGGCTTGCCGAGGATTTTTGCCACTTTTATCAATGAGTGTTGATATATAGAGAATCTCACCCGAGTGTCTTTTGATATCAAATATATCAACATGAGTTGATAAAAGTGGAAAAATTCTGAGGCTTGCCGAGGATTTTTGCCACTTTTATCAATGAGTGTTGATATATAGAGAATCTCACCCGAGTGTCTTTTGATATCAAATATATCAACATGAGTTGATAAAAGTGGAAATATTCTGAGGCTTGCCGAGGATTTTTGCCACATATATCAACGAGTGTTGATATATTTCATATCAAAAGACACGAGGGTGAGATTTTATTTATCATCCAACATCATTCTTTCAACTCTTTCAAATTGTAGACAGTAATTAGCAGTGTCTTCAGTGTAAAAAGTACTGCAAACAGCTTCAGTAGCAGAGTCATTAGTGATGTCATTTGATTGTGACGTCATGGTAACCAGTGACCTCACAATGTTCTTCAAACCATTGTGATGTAATTTTATTGCAGCGATATCTACAGTGTAGATATCGCTTGATCTAACCCAAGGATATCTCCTGTGGGAGCCAGTTTTGGATGATAAATCGACTTTACAATGCAAGCATGTGTGTCATACTGATTTTATGAAATGAGTGTCAGAATTCTTGTATTTCTCAAGCATTAGGTGTCGTTTGCAGAAACCGGCGGACTATTGAAGTGGAAACTTCCCAACAATGATGACACATAAATTAGTTCAGCTTTTTAAAATCTAATTTTCAATATGGCCGCTATGACAGTATATTTCCATCCCCAGTACCCGAGGCTTGCCTCTCTATGGGGATGCTGGGGTAGAGTGAGTCCCCTGTGCCCCAATACTGTTCCAACAGCATTAAACCAAACTCACTCACTCACCTTAACAAGTGGACATTGTGTCTTTCAGAGACAAGCAGCTCAGCATGGGGGCCTCAGTCAAGTGGACGCTGCAGACACTGATTTTCGGATTTGCTTCTCTTATAAGACTAAAACCATACTCTCCATACAAAAAACTCTCTTAGCTCATTATATAAAAAAACTTGTTTTATTGTACATATTACCTTGGTATTTATGTGTGTGCTTTTAATTCCAATGTTGAAGCTCAAAGTAATACATGATCATGATCATTGGAGTTGAGGTTGAAATTCAAGGGATTGAGGGTCCAGACAAGTAAGGGCAATGGGGCTTTTGGACCTGCCCTGCCCTGCCCTGCCATGAAAATTGTATATGTATGTATGTATGTATGTATGTATGTATGTATGTATGTATGTATGTATGTATGTATGTATGTATGTATGTATGTATGTATGTATGTATGTATTAAGTATGTATGTATGTATGTATGTATGTATGTATGTATGTATGTATGTATGTATGTATGTATGTATGTATGTATGTATTATACAGTAAACTATGGTTATAACAAACTCAAACGGACTACTAATTTTAGTTTGTTATAACCGTCATTCGTTATAAGCATATATATACAGCATAACTACAGCATATAATCGGGACTAAAAAATTAGTTTGTTATATCCGTTTGTTCGTTATAACTGTAGTTTACTGTATGTTCATTTAATTAATTTTGTCATAAGAAAAAAAAATTACATTTGATCATACTTTGTTTGTTTGTTGATTAATGCCGTGATCAGCAATGTTCCAGCTATATGACAGCAGACTATAAATAATCCAGTACGGACCAGACAAGCCAGTGATTGACATCATGAGCATCGAGTTGCGCATTAACCAAGTTGGCGAGCCTGACCACCAGATACCGTCAGTCGCCTCTTATGACAAGCATAGTCGCCTTTTACGGCAAGCATGGGTTGCTGAAGACCTTTTCTACCCCTGATTGTTGACCTACGAAATTGGTTAGCAGGTCCCGGCTCTGAAAATACTTCCATGCAGGCCTTAAAATGCCCATCATCAATCTTGCAGGCTCATTTACATTGATGTTCCATAGGGTGTCACTTTTCTTCTTGTGAATCATCCCAGGACCCGGACATAGAGGATAGCCATGCGCCCAGTGTGTAGTTGATACTATGATAGTGGATGTAGTCTACGTTTTGTTCACTAGGATGGGTCGTAGCGAGGATATTTGTGAACGATCACGCTATATGATGGTCCCTGTCAATAATCATGCCTGGACCAGACAATCCAGTGATTCATGTCATGAGCATCGATCCATGCAAAATATCATGAGCATCGATCCATGCTATTGGGATCGATGACATGCATCAACCAAATCAGCGAGGCTGACCACCCGATCCCTTTATTCTCCTTTTATGGCAAGCATGGGTTGCTGAAGACCTATTCTACCCCGGATCTTCACGGGTCAAGCATAGGTTGCTGAAGACCTATTCTACCCCGGATCTTCACGGGTCAAGCATAGGTTGCTGAAGACCTATTCTACCCCGGATCTTCACGGGTCAAGCATAGGTTGCTGAAGACCTATTCTACCCCGGATCTTCACGGGGGACAAGCATGGGTTGCTGAAGACCTATTCTACCCCGGATCTTCACGGGGGTCAAGTATGGGTTGCTGAAGACCTATTCTACCCGGATCTTCACGGGTCAAGCATGGGTTGCTGATCGTGAAGACATATTCTACCCTGGATCTTCACGGGTCTGGACAAAAGGGGAGCTTGTGAGGTCTTCCATGTTATTTTAAACACTGATTAGGGAAACCCTTGGTGTTGGCTGGTATGATGAGTGGCATAAAACAATATTCAATCACTGACTTCATGTGTTACTGTATGTAGGGGGCGGTTGCATAGACTGGTTAAAGGGCATGTTAAGTAAAAAAATCATTGCAATTTTTTAATTTTTAATCTTCATATATCATTTTACCTAGATACATTTAGTCAATTTCCGAGAGAGAACAATTCATAATATTTGTAGAAAGTATTTAAATGTCCAAGTGAAAGTGCTGAAATCACACGCTCCGTAATCGGGCTTCCAAAACCAACCTATTTGGGTGACAACTGGCCATTACGTTTGCCGCGTTTATCCATCTTGTGATTCTAAACGGTTATACATATATACTGTTTCTGCTATTTTTGTTAATCCTACAAATATAACAACGTTGCATGCATTGTTAAGTGTGTGAAAGGACCTTAGCTCTCGACATTGTGAATAATTGAATTAAAGATCAGTTAGATTTTTTTACAAACATCCTGTTTGGGCTGACCACCAGCTTACTACTCCTACTCCACACAATAAATGCCTGTCAGGGATTAATCCCCTGAGTAAACATCTAGAAGCATCTTCAGTGTTGTTACCAAGGTAACATAAGTTGTGGACACGGTAACCAATGGGAAGCGCTACAGAAAAAAAGAAGTGTATCACAAACCAGTAAGAAGCAGGCAGACTGGGTGTTGGCCTGATTGTCTTAAGCTTTGAAACCTAAATTACTGCCAGTAGGGGGATTCCCCACCATGGAGGAATTTATCGTTTGGGGGATGATTTCGCATGTCGTATTTTAATCGTCTGTTTTAATCTATTTCTGTTTTTCAAATTTAATTTTGGTCAAGCATTTGTGCACTAGTATGTCCTGAAGTAATAAAGTCTGCAAAGTTGCTATGGTGACTTTAATTGCCCTTTAAAGCAGCGCTTGTCACGCCGAGGCCTGGGTTTGATTCCCCTAATGGGTACAATGTGTGAAGCCCATTTCTGGTGTCCCCAGCCATGATATTTGCTGGAATATTGCTAAAAGCGGCGTAAAACTCGACTCACTCACTTTATGTAGATTCCAGGTTAAGTTGCATAATGATGCGTAAGAGTTGTTTGTTAATGAGTAAATGGATGCATGATGTATATTTTATATCTTGTATTATGTTATATAAAGTTATGAATAAAGGATGATTCTTGTTCGAGTGGTGTTCAATGTTACAATCTCATTAAATTTCGCATCTTTTATTACTATATGATGTCGCTTTGCGTGAATATCTGACAACACGTCCACAGCTAGGTCACTTTAGGTTAACCCTGAGCAGCCTTCGACCACCCAATCTGTGTGACGAATGTGTTGGTCCAACATCCAAACAGATGTCTGCTCTCTCAAACCCTTCCGTTTCATTTCTACCACTTCAATACAGAATTTCAATCTGTCTGGTCTCTATGATCTTGATCTGTGAAGATTCGGGTAGAGAATAGGTCTTCAGCAAGCCATGCTGGTCATGAAAGTTGACTGGGCTTGTGCTAAGAGGCAACTAACAGGATTGGGTGGCCAGGCTCGCTGACTTTGATGATGCATGTCATCGTATCCCAATTGCGTTTATCGATGCTCATGATGTCAATCACTGGGTTATCTGGTCCAGACTCAATTATTTACAGACCGCCGTCACATAGCTGGAATATTGCTGAGTGCGGCGTTAAACAACAAACAAACAGTTGTCTGGATCACGATGTCATGTAGCTGGAATATTGGTGAGAGTGACGACAAACATCCTTCCTTTACTTCCACTCTGGAATATCACAAAGCTCAAAGATGAGATAGCTAAGTGGTTAAAGCATTCACCCGTCACGCCAAAGGTCTGGGTTCGATTCCACATGATGTACAATGTGTGAAGCCCATTTCTAGTGTCCCCTGCCACGATATTGCAAAAAGCGGCGTAATGTCATACCCACCCATAAATCACAAGAGACATATTCTGTCATATTTCATTTATTACATTATCTTACAAGTAATTTTACATGTGTACATAGCAGGGATGACAGGGCCATTGAAAGGCAGCTGAATTGTTTGTGTCCGAGACCACGTTCAGTCTTTGGACTTTCCTGCCAGTTTCAACTTGTCATCCCCGACATTGTAATTGGCAAACAGATGATAAGAGTATGCATGAGTGTGAGATCGGACCCACGCAGTGAACGCGAGGATGTGATGAGGAAATATCACCAGAATTATACAAGACCAGCAACAGATGCTTCAGGAACAAAATGTCAAAAATGTTTGACGAAAATGATAATCAAATAATTCTAGTTCATTGTGAGAAATGTGGGACTAGGTTCAAAGGGGGGGGGAAAGAGTATCTAGCTACAAAGATGGGTTTATCTCACTTGAAACAGTGTCAGTTATTTCGATGTTATCAGGGACGGCCACAGCAACACCGGAGACGATGTTTACCACCTCGGTAAAACCCATGGATGTGAAAACAGACCCAAGTTCAATATGTGGAAAATCTGGGATTTGAACCCATGACCACCGGATCCTGGCACACTTAAGGGAAGCAACTCTGAACAAGGAGTTTCTATATACAAGCAAATCAAACATTCCATGACTATTTCTTGTATCAGGTTGTTACTTTTGGAAACAGCTACACTGAGATCTGGTGTAGAGGTGAGGGATTTTATATCACTTGAACAAGTCTGCTTCAACTCAGGTAGGTGACAGGAAGAGAACGCTTAAAGTGTGCAACAGCTGTATTTCTGCAGATGTAAAGTGTTTCTTTTTTGCCTGGACCTGCTTTACATTGCTGAGCGCTGCTCAAACATGCTGAGTATATAGATCACATGAGCTCAGTTTTATCACAAATGATATTTTGTCTTTTTATCCTGATATTAGTGTACTGCTTAACATATGGCTTCTTAACAGCTGCTCAAATTTGCTGAAACTTTACTTTGAGCTTGCTGAAGCTTGCTGAAACGTGTGGCTGATCAACACAAATGCAGAATTTTACTTTGAGCTTGCTGGAGCTTGCTGAAACTTGTGGCTGATCAACGCAAACGCAGAATTTTACTTTGAGCTTCTGAAACCTGAGGCTTATCAGCTCGAATGCACACCTTTGCTGAGAGCTGCTGTCTTCTGCTGCTCAAAGCTGTAGTGCCACGAGGCCTTTAAGGCTGCTTGGCAATCCAACTTAAGTGTTTCAATTCCCAAACCTATTTGTTATCCACAACTATTATGACCATCTGTTTCTATACAGCTACTTCTAGTGATCGGTCCTATAGCACCTCTGTCTGTGGCGGCCACTGTAGAGGCATCACAGGGCTGCAGTAACCATCGAATACTGATCAGCATCTTTGGTTCAACTTGGCTTTAATGTGGTTGTCTGACAGACAGGACTCGGATGGGTAGAAAAGACTCGAGGGACCTGTGTTTCAATACCTGACACAGACTCCAGCCCCTGATTTCATCAGTAAATGACATTTTACGTCCAATATTCTTAGCATCTAAGGCCAGACTTTTTTTTATTGATTTTGAAAACGAATTTGTCAGTATGTTGAAAATATTTACAAAATGCAATGTGCTGAATGCTTTTATTCATCTCAAAGTCGCATCTCAGTTGGCAGGTTATAAACAAACCTTTGCCTGGATTGTGTCCTTAAAATCTGACGGCGACATTTTACTGTCATTTTTATTGTCAAAGCGATCTTTACCGTCCTCGGTATAAAATAACCTTGTATCATTCTCATTATGTTTTTGTCTGAATTTTTTATTTCTAAGGTCAGCGGATACCTTATCCTAGAAAAGAAACAACCGAAAAACATGTTTGAAACTACAGTTTCTCTTCCACACTTACAACCAGCGTGTTAGAGAAGGGAAAGATGAGTTATCTCCCCTTGTTGGGTATTCAAGTACTGTGTCAAGGGTTCAAGTCCATGAAAGCTACCCGCCCGAGCCATGCTGAACTGAATGATACAATGAATGCATGACGACGTATGATAAACGATTAATGACATTACTAATAATGGATCGCCATACCAATACAGGAAGTGTTTCTGTTGTGAGGAATACTGTCACATGACAAGGCTGTGGCAGTAGTTTATATTGGTCCTGATGCAGTCAAAAACGTACAGAAAAAAAGACGACACTCAAAATATTACTCATCTTGAAATGGCTGTTTCACAGAACAATCATTGCACAAAGACTTTCATGGCGACTGATAATTTAAGTTCAAACGTGAAGCACTATGACTGTTGTGAGGAATTGACCCTGCAATTAACATATCCCACCTGTCAATCAAACAACATGGTTGACCAATCAGAAAGCCTGATATAATACAAAATCCTTTAATCCTCGGCTAATATTAAAGCGACATATCACCTGGGTCAACTTTAAGGTAAATATTATTTAAGATATTTCCACTCTCACTATGGGTTAATTCTGTCTATTCATACCCCTGAATATTGAAACGCCTTTAAGCTCTTGTCCTACATAACCTTAACAATAGTTGACCTGGACCTTGACCTTGACCTATATTCTAGTCCAGCCAACTATTACAGAAATGACTGGATATTGGAGACAATGCTTTTATGTAACAAGCAGGTTTAATAAAATGGAAGTTTCAGTTGACCCAGATTCAAGAAAGGATTTGCAGATGGAATCGACAACTAAAATTGTAATTAAGATGACATACATTATATTAGAACATCGAATAGTTTTGACAATTCTCTTGGAAGACATTTGTATTTTTTAAAGTCAAGAAATCTCTAAGAAAATCCCTTCAATACATTTTTAAAAAAATGAAGAAAGTTTGTGAATATTCCACAGATCATGTACTTAGAATTCAGGGGGGGCTTTACTTTCTGTTTTGCACGTTTATCCCACTGATCAAAGAATCATCATTTAATAACATTGTTATAAATCTCACATGGTGAATATAAAGCATAGCCTCTAGTATGTTCAATATGGTCTGTTAGAACTTGGAACATACTTCTGTTTTTATGTTCTGGCGACTATACAGCACTGGACTGGAGTTGTCATAGTAACAAAATATAGCCTCTGAGCAAATCATTACAGCGAAGTATCTGTGCGATGAGCTAATACAGAAATAAATGTCATTTAAACTTCTACCCCCAGTGAAGGGCTACATGTTGGGAGCATGAGCAGGGAAACTAAAAAATAGATACTAACTGAAAGTGATAAAAAAACTTGGAGGCTGATGGTTATGGGTGGGGCTTGAAGGTTGATGGTTATATAGGGCGGGGCTTGGAGGCTGATGGTTATATAGGACGGGGCTTGGAGGCTGATGGTTATATAGGGTGGGGCTTGAAGGTTGATGGTTATATAGGGCGGGGCATGGAGGCTGATGGATATGTAGGGCGGGGCTCGGAGGCTGATGATTACATAGGGTGGGGTTGGAGGCTGATGGTTATGTATGGTGGGGCTTGGAGGCTGATGGTTATATAGGACGGGGCTTGGAGGCTGATGGTTATATAGGGTGGGGCTTGAAGATTGATGGTTATATAGGGCGGGGCATGGAGGCTCATGGATATGTAGGGGGGGCTCGGAGGCTGATGATTACATAGGGTGAGGCTTGGAGGCTGATGGTTATATAGGGTGGGGTTAGAGGCTGATGGTTATGTATGGTGGGGCTTGGAGGCTGATGGTTATGTAGGACAGGGCTTGGAGGCTGATGGTCATATAGGGCGGGGCATGGAGGCTGATGGTTATGTAGGGTGGGGCTTGGAGGCTGATGGTCATATAGGGCGGGGCATGGAGGCTGATGGTTATGTAGGGTGGGGCTTGGAGGCTGATGGTCATATAGGGTGAGGCTTGGAGGCTGATGGTTATGTATGGTGGGGTTGGAGGCTGATGGTCATATAGGGCGGGGCATGGAGGCTGATGGTTATATATGGTGGGGTTGGAGGCTGATGGTTATATAGGGTGAGGCTTGGAGGCTGATGGTTATATAGGGTGGGGTTGGAGGCTGATGGTTATATAGGGTGAGGCTTGGAGGCTGATGGTTATATAGGGTGGGGTTGGAGGCTGATGGTTATGTAGGGTGGGGCTTGGAGGCTGATGGTCATATAGGGCGGGGCATGGAGGCTGATGGTTATGTATGGTGGGGTTGGAGGCTGATGGTTATATAGGGTGAGGCTTGGAGGCTGATGGTTATGTAGGGTGGGGCTTGAAGGTTGATGGTTATATAGGGCGGGGCATGGAGGCTGATGGATATGTAGGGCGGGGCTTGGAGGCTGATGGTCATATAGGGCGGGGCATGGAGGCTGATGGTTATGTATGGTGGGGTTGGAGGCTGATGGTTATATAGGGTGGGGTTGGAGGCTGATGGTTATGTAGGGTGGGGCTTGGAGGCTGATGGTCATATAGGGCGGGGCATGGAGGCTGATGGTTATGTATGGTGGGGTTGGAGGCTGATGGTTATATAGGGTGGGGTTGGAGGCTGATGGTTATGTAGGGTGGGGCTTGGAGGCTGATGGTCATATAGGGCGGGGCTTGGAGGCTGATGGTCATATAGGGCGGGGCTTGGAGACTGATAGTTATGTAGGACGGGGCTTGGAGGCTGATGGTCATATAGGGCGGGGCTTGGAGGCTGATGGTTATATAGGGTGGGCCTTGGAGGCTATATACCTACCAGTGGGTATGGGGTGTTGGGCGTGGGGAGGGGTGTTGAGGCGTGGCGAATATCATGACACGTACTAAGATATGGCAGCAACATGAAGTTATGGCACTGAGGTATACATATGATCCCATTCTCATTGCCATGGTAACTAGAATAAACACAATATCTCTATAGTACTTAGACTCTTCAGGTTTAGATCAATTAACATCACACATTGTAGTCCATTTTAACTAAATTCTACATAATTATGCAAACTGTATGAATTATCAAAAGGGTAACCCTCAACATCTCAGAGTAAATAACGGGCAATCTGGATTTTCTCCACAAAATCAATAAACTTGAGTTACAATGATGGGAGAACATATACCGCTCAAAACAAGTAAAAGAACACCCACAATTGGAAGCCTGTGTGTTGCAATACCCACCAGCTATGAGTGAGTGAGTGAGTTTGGTTTTACGCCGCTTTTAGCAGTATTCCAGCAATATCACGGTGGGGGACACCAGAAATGGGCTTCACACATTGTACCCATGTCGGGAATCGAACCCGGGTCTTCGGCGTGACGAGCGAACGCTTTAACCACTAGGCCACCCGACCGCCCCCCACCAGCTAAGACAGATGAACTCTGAATAGTTCATATGAAAAGAATCAGGACTTCTTTAACTTCTTTTGAGTAGTATATGTCCGCCTCCTTATTCAACACAATCATCCGAATTCATTAACTTCATGACAGAGTTTTATATAACCATACAAAGTATTTTAAGTTTGTGCTAGTCGTGCAGATGACACCTTAAACCATTGACTGATCACACACATACAAAGACACACTTCAACCACATCCTTGTACCAGTTCTCGTAAAATCAAAATTGCATGAATCTTGCACCCAACTAAACACACACTGTGCAATGTACAAGCATGCGCCATCACGGCTCTCTATACATACGCAATATGAAAGCACACAAACGCTACATTTGCTAAAATCAGAATCAAATAAAATGCAAAAGAGATACAAATTTGTTAAAAGCAAAAAAGCACCATTAACATGTATCACCTGTTCACCCTTGTAACAAAAATAGTATGTTCATGTTTGGAACAGTCTATTGCAGAATGAGGTGTGAATCAGGTCGGAGCCATCAGTGACAGATTAACACAACCAGAGAATGCGATATTTGTGCAGTACATGGTATACGATACGTTAGCACCTACCAGCAGGAGGGAAACACTCCTATTGTACATTTCAATGCTAGTTGGACTTTTCATATGTTGTATTCACCCTCCACTATAAACACTAAAACATAGTCCAACGAACAAGCACTGAAAGAGTGCAACCGCTTTGAAAAATTGATGTTGGTTACAAATATATTATCATCAGGGCCGTGTCAATAGAATGTGTTTTCAATTTCAAAACATATTTATCTTGATTGTGTCATGACAGTATTCATGAAAAACCTTTTCTTTAACCCATGAAAACAGTTCAAAACGTTTATCAGGTTCATTTTTTAGCAAGTAAAACATAATAACATTGCATATGATACTTGATTTGAATTGAATATGATTTAGAAGTAAGATTATCATCATAAGCAGATGTTCTGACAAGCATAGATAAATACTGCCACAGACATGGAACCACCTATCAAATATAAACTTCAGTGGAAAATGGCATGCAAGGTTTTGACACAGCCCCTAAAGTCCCAACTCACAGTTCATTGTGATCTGGGTGCTGTAACCATAGAAACATGGTCTGTACTTATATTAATTTCTGTAATTCTTCTAATAGCAAAATAATGAAAACATTTACAACAGCTTAAATATATTTATAACTGCTTAAATACGACTGTCAAAGAAAGATTTCAAACAGTTGACAGAATAAATGTATGTGATATAAAAACATTTGACAGACCAACTGAAACTTCTATCAAACATTTGACAGAGGTCCAAAGTTCATACAGAATAATGTGATCCTATTCAAATCCTTGTATTGTGCAGTATTGGAAAGAGGGAAGTTTGGGTTATATTGACCATCATACACAACAAGGGAGATCACTCTCATACGCAACAAGGGAGATCACTCTCATACGCAACAAGGGAGATCACTCTCATACAAAAAACAAGGGAGATAACTCTGACAGGCACTCTCACTGATGATGCCCACACAACTATAATACTCTCACCGCCTTGTCAGAAAACTAAGAACAGGTTGTCTATTAAGCTAAGGATATTAAATATTTTGATTGAATTATTCAAAAGAAAAAGGTGACATAAATTAACAACTCTATGGCAATCTGTACACAACTGTAAATCATACTAATAAAGTTAACTAATTACTAAGTAAATTTTGAAGAACTTTTGATTCCTCTGAAATTAGTTTGGCATACCGTATTCGATGTAATAAGTGCAAAGGGCGCTCTCAAAATTAGAAATAGGAGGCTCTTATTAGAATAATATCTTGGTGAAAAAAAACAGAGTTGAAAGATAAATTTCATGGTTTATGCTGACAGCCTGACAGCCTGAATGTTTATAGACGACAGATATATTTTTCCAGAATTTAATTGCCCATTATTAAGGGTACATATAACACACGAATGCGTATCATACGCGAATAAATGTCTTGTGTACATTGATCATTTGGAAGGGGTGCTAATTGGGATTGTTTACTAGCCAATATATACGCAAATATCGCCGTGGGCACTTAGAGCGGGGCGTTTATTACGTCGAATACGGTAATGTTTAAAGCTATCACATTATGTTATTTGGAAGCACTTAATTAGTTGTTTCAAAATTTCATTTCTACGATTAAGCTAAATTACTGAATAAATAGACACAATATTCTACCTCCACATACTAAAACAACCTGTATCTAGAAACTTGTATCAATGGCGTCAGCTGTTTTAGAACCATCACAAAAAAGTCACCCTAACTCTTTGTACATATCTAAAATATCAATTAGTTAAATGCTGAGGCAAAACAGATTAAGATAAATCATGGGAATTGTTTTTTTAAATGCATATTTCAGGGATTAGTCTTGATAGTGATTAATAAACACGTGCTTATGATATTGTTAGAATCATAAAATGGACTCTGCTTTTGGTAGAGATTTCTTCTGATTATTGAAATGTTTTTTGCAGCTTTTATTTAGTATTATATACATTTTATTAGTTATTGTAAACATTAGGGTGAATTTAGAACCATTTGACTGCCCAATCGTCTCCTACGTAATAGTGTCACTGATAAAATTAAACTGTTTCGGGCTACCGTATTTCCACGATAAAACACCCGATATATACTTCTTTAAGCCACTCTTTACCCCCATCGTTTAAGGGCAGAGATAATTATGGGGAGAATTCTGTGCCAAAAACATACACTGCGTTTTATCAAGGCCTGGAGTTTAATCGAGACTCTGGTGTTTATTGAGGAAATACGGTAGTTTCCACTGTCTGCAACACATCATAAGACAAGTCCCATTCCAGAAACAGATCTTAGCTCCGATTGTCGTAACTCCCATTCCATAGTATAGACCTACGATAGTTATTGCTCTGGAAATGCTTCATGGAACAGGATTCTTGTTGTAAGCTGTGCCCTAGGTTAGAGCAAAGCTTTGTATTTGAGGTATCAATATATTATGACATTGATCAACATCCTCACATACGATTCAACTTTCGAAAGGGATATTTCACTCTTTCCATGACACCCAAAACCGATTCTCATAAAATGTCCAGTGTATTTTTAAATAGAATGACATATCGGACTATCCCTATCAGAAGTTGAGTAGCATATGTGAGCTAGCAGGCAAGTAGAGTGGTGCTTACATGTTTAATGCTTGACTAAACCTACCAGGCTAGTTTCTACTAACAATACGCATACTATTAAGAAATTTAAAACAGTTAAATTCATATTGACCTTTTGTTAAGTGATGATGTTTTCAAAACATATTCACCAGCACCGACTTAATTACATGATTTTCTAAATCTAAATGAGTTACGATTCATTCATTCATTTATGGTACGATATTTGAGTTTTAGGGTGACTTGTACCATTAAAGGTCCACTTGCATCCGTGACATGAATTAGTCAAGAAAAGAAATTGTCTCCCTTGATTCAGACAGCTATGAGATGTACATGGGAGGACATCTCAAAAAGTTCGTCAGCTGCAGACTTTTAAATTAACAAATGATTTGTAAGTTTGTTGACAAGTTTCAAACCTTCCTTACAATTTGTGTACATATTAAAAAACTTTTCAAAAAAACTTTTCTTAACTCGTGTATGCTAAACATTGGACACAGCACGGTCACACAGTAGAGGTCGCTTTTCGGTCACACGACACAGGATAAACTGTGTCATTACTTAAAAACACTTTCCATGTTTTAACGCAAACGTTCCACTTAGTAACAAACTGTGCCCCATCTGCCATTTAAATCTGCCATGATGTTCACTTGAGTAAAAAAATCTGAAAACCCCCACACCTCAAAACTTCCACATGCATTTGTTCATAAGGTAACATTTCTAGCTGCGAACACGTAATCAAGTTGTCAGCGCCCCCTACGGGCACATGGTTATATACAGTATGATACAATCAACAGATCGGCTACACAAATTAATTCTCTGAAACATCAACAGAACAGCCTGTATAGGGGAGATAACTCTATGGCACTATCTTCAAGGCGTATCCACCTCCATCTTGGAGTCGAGACGACTGAAGAGGCGGACTCGACGCGAGCTGTTGGTGGCACTGTTGATCACTTCCATCCATCTGCAGAGACAAGGAACATGGCCGTTAGCACTGGAGCATTTACATAGTCAAATGTTTCTTGTATGGTACCCGTGAAGATCTGTGTTAGAATAGGTCTTCAGCAACCTTTGTTTGCCATAAGAGTGAGTGAGTGAGTGAGTATAGTTTTACGTCGCTTTTAGCAATATTCCAGCAATACCAAGGCGGGGGACACCAGAAATGGGCTTCACACATTGTACCCTTGTCGGGAATCGAATAGGGTCTTCGGCGTGATGAGCGAACGCTTTAACCACTAAGCTACCCGACCGCCCCTTTTCCATAAGTGAGTGAGTGAGTGAGTATGGTTTTACGCCGCTTTTAGCAATGTTCCAGCAATACCACGGCGGGGGACACCAGAAATGGGCTTCACACATTGTACCCATGTCGGGAATCGAACCCGGGTCTTTGGCGTGACGAGCGAACGCTTTAACCACTAGGCTACCTGACTGCCCCTCTTGCCATAAGAGGTGACTGATGGGATCGGGTGACCAGGTTTGTTGCATTGGTTGATGCATGTCATTGTATCAAAATTTTGTCAGTCAATTGACATGATATGACATAATTATTTACAGACCGCTGTCATATAGCTGAAATATTGCTGAGTGCAGCATTTAACAACCAACCAACTACTCAATAGACGCTAAAATTAGTAATAATGCACTGTGCTAACATTTGTCTGAGGTTTACAGGCAAACACAGGTGTGTTGAAGATATGTAGAGATGCTTTGTGAAAATTTGGCGACAAGCTTGCAAGGGGCGATCTCAAAATATTTATAGTAAAGCACTAGGGTAAACCAGGTGAGTGAGTGAGTATGGTTTTTACGCAGCATTTAGCAATATTTCATCAATATCATGGCGGGGGATACCAGAATGGGCTTCACACATTGTACCCATGTGAGGAATCGAACCCGGGCCTTCGGCGTGATGAGCGAAAGCTGGAACCACTAGGCTACCCCACCGCCCCGGGTAAACCAACGAGCAGGCACAGACATACCAAGGATTATAAGCAAGTCAAATATAGGATTCAAACCTCAGACCATTAATTAAGGAATGACCCACTAACAAACAAATCCTTTTGGTATAAAACAGGAAACACAATTCTGAAACAAAGGAGATTTGATATAGACAAAAGGATTATAGAATTTATTAAAAAAAAGGACTGGAATTAACAGAACATAAAAAGTAAACGCTGACATACCTTGCAAACGTATACTCGCTCTCCGCACGGAAGAAGTAGACATGGTTTTTGAACTGCAACTTAAACACATGGTCTTTGTGTATGCCATCTTCCTCTTCGGGCGTGTTCACTGCGTATCCTAGCAACGGTAGACTCGCCAGTGGAAAGTCATCCTGTGAAATAAGAGTTACGAGTGAGTGAGTATGGTTTAACGCCGCTTTTACCAATATTACAGCAAAATCACTCCGAGGGGACACCAGAAATGGGCTTCACACATTGTACCCATTTTGGGAATCGAACCCGGGTCTTAGGTGTGACAAGCGAAAGCTTTAACCACTAGGCTACCCCACTGTCCCGTAGAGTTGCGACCTGACAGTGCAAATCAAAATCTTAAGACCGGATTCATCTTGGGAACTTATTTCCTATAAGTAATGTTCTCAGCATGTTCTGATGAAGAAATATGAAGTCTACCTACTGATGGCATTCAGAATGACACATTGACACAATACTTAACACACATTGTTCCTATTCATTGGTCTGTGCATTCATTTGTGACATCACCATTTTGTGTGCACACAGATTTCTCCAAGCTCCTTGCTTTCTCACCTGGTACGTCTTGTAGAAGAAGAGACAAAAGTTTGTGAAGACGACCCACAGCTTCTGCCAGCCGTTGCTGTTCTTGAACTTGCGCAGTAAGTAGCCGCTTAGCTGGTTCTAATCAACAGTAAATCACTGATCAGTCTCAGGGTAAAAGACATCAAACATTGTAAGAATATAGACGACCCACTATTACCTGACCCTACCTGGGTACCCGACTTCTTATTACCTGACTCTAACCAGGTAGCCGACTCCCTATTAACCGACACTGCCTGGGTAGCCGACTCCCTATTACCTGACCCTACACAGGTACCAGACTCCCTATTACCTGACTCTAACCAGGTAGCCGACTCCCTATTAACCGACACTGCCTGGGTAGCCGACACCCTATTACCTGACCCTACACAGGTACCAGACTCCCTATTACCTGACTCTAACCAGGGAGCCGACTCCCTATTAACCGACACTGCCTGGGTAGCGAACACCCTATTACCTGACCCTACACAGGCACCAGACTCCCTATTACCTGACTCTAACCAGGTAGCCGACTCCCTATTAACCGACACTGCCTGGGTAGCCGACTCCCTATTACCCGACCCTACACAGGTACCTGACTCCCTATTACCTGACTCTAACCAGGTAGCCGACTCCCTATTAACCGACACTGCCTGGGTAGCCGACTCCCTATTACCTGACCCTACACAGGTACCCGACTCCCTATTACCTGACTCTAACCAGGTAGCCGACTCCCTATTAACCGACACTGCCTGGGTAGCCGACACCCTATTACCTGACCCTACACAGGTACCCGACTTCCTATTACTGACCGTACCCGGGTAGCTGACCAAGTATTTTATCAAAGTTTTTGATAGTGTAAAAACAGGACCCATCCAACCCGAGTTACCCGTCCCAGCCCTAGTGGAGATATTAAAAGTGTAAGATTGCATTGTGAATGATACAAGGATCTGAAGCTGTCCTCCTCGCCTTACGATGGCCATGACTCCCATAGCTCAACGTACTTTGACTGCCTTCTGATGGTCTCGCTGACTGACGCTGGTGTTCCGATGCCAGCAGACGTGCATAGTTGTGTTGGCTCGATGCTGGATGGTCTTCTCGGGGGACGATGGAGATGAGGCGTTCTCTCCATCTTGGTGGTTTTCTGTCCCATCCATGTTCTCCGTGGAGCCTGAAACGCGGGTGACAGTGTTTACCTCACAGAGCCACATTCGCGGAGATTCACCAATCTAGTTACACTTGGCTGTTTAATTTGCATACTCATTGACTACAACATAAATGTCTGTCAGCATAGTCAGTTGACTAAGAATGTTTGTAAGATCCACCACTATTTCTGCTGACCAAAGGGCGAACTGTTAACATATTTCCACAAATGGACAGTGCCTTAAAACCCGCAGCAGGGCCCATTTCACAAAGAGCGCCTTGCGCACCGTCTATTGTAAGTCCTGTACCTAACAAAGACTTACGTGCTACAACCACTATCGTAAGTCCTGTACCTACAAAGACTTACGTGCTACAACGACAGTTGTAAGTCCTGTACCTAACAAAGACTTACGGTGCTACAACCACTATCGTAAGTCCTGTACCTAACAAAGACTTACGGTGCTACAACCACTATCGTAAGTCCTGTACCTAACAAAGACTTACGCTGCTACAACCACTATCGTAAGTCCTGTACCTAACAAAGACTTACGGTGCTACAACCACTATCGTAAGTCCTGTACCTAACAAAGACTTACGGTGCTACAACCACTATCGTAAGTCCTGTACCTAACAAAGACTTACGCTGCTACAACCACTATCGTAAGTCCTGTACCTAACAAAGACTTACGGTGCTACAACCACTATCGTAAGTCCTGTACCTAACAAAGACTTATGGTGCTACAACCACTATCGTAAGTCCTGTACTTAACAAAGACTTACGTGCTACAACCACTATCGTAAGTCCTGTACCTAACAAAGACTTACGGTGCTACAATGACTCACGAAATGGGACCCTTGGAATCATAGTATCTTGTGCTTTGACAATTATTATTTCCACACTTTAACAGATGTTTAAGGAGGTAGGAGTGCAGTATTGTCAGGAGAGATACAGAGGAGTTATATCAGTTATAGTCAACAGTGAGTGACATCGGGTCTACATTGTATGTATGATACTGACTTGCACTGGACTTGAGACTGGCGTACTGCAACTTGTCGTCCGTCCGGGACTTGAACTGTACAATGGCTTCGTTCAGGTCCTCGATCCACTTGTCCTTCTCCTCCTGACAACTGTGACACAACAATCAGCGTGATAATTCTAACCTCATCTTTCAAGACAAACACGACGACCATATCTGACTTGGATTCATGTTGATATTGTAATACTACAGGTAGGAAAGGTCACATTGAAATGCGTGAGTGTGGACCGAGACACCAGTGGTCAGTGGTGTGAGCACCGACCACCAATCACTGCGGGCGTTTCATGCTGCCATCTACCTCTAGCCCAAGCTTCCAATCATCTACTGGTTGGTTCAAAGACATATATTTAGCTCACCTGGCTGCAACAAGGATGTATTTGTTCCCGGCGTAGATGGCAAAACAGTTCTGTACAGCGACCTTGCCCTGGTCTGTCTCCTCCACCTGCAACATCAACACCAACATCAACATCAACATCATCGTCGTGTATGACATCACTAAACTTGATGGGCCAAGTGGATAGTGGTATCATTAATCTTGTTGGGCCAAGTGGATAGTGGTATCATTAAACTTGTTGTGCCAAGTGGATAGTGGTACCATCAAACTTGTTGTGCCAAGTGGATAGTGGTGTCATTAAACTTGTTGTGCCAAGTGGATAGTGGTATCATCAAACCTGTTTGGCCAAGTGGATAGTGGTGTCATCAAACTTGTTGGGCCAAGTGGATAGTGGTACCATCAAACTTGTTTGGCCAAGTGGATAGTGGTACCATCAAACTTGTTTGGCCAAGTGGATAGTAGTATCATCAAACTTGTTTGGCCAAGTGGATAGTGGTACCATCAAACTTGTTGGGCCAAGTGGATAGTGGTACCATCAAACTTGTTGGGCCAAGTGGATAGTGGTACCATCAAACTTGTTGGGCCAAGTGGATAGTGGTATCATCAAACTTGTTGGGCCAAGTGGATAGTGGTACCATCAAACTTGTTTGGCCAAGTGGATAGTGGTATCATCAAACTTGTTTGGCCAAGTGGATAGTGGTACCATCAAACTTGTTTGGCCAAGTGGATAGTGGTACCATCAAACTTGTTGGGCCAAGTGGATAGTGGTACCATCAAACTTGTTGGGCCAAGTGGATAGTGGTACCATCAAACTTGTTGGGCCAAGTGGATAGTGGTACCATCAAACTTGTTGGGCCAAGTGGATAGTGGTACCATCAAACTTGTTTGGCCAAGTGGATAGTGGTATCATCAAACTTGTTTGGCCAAGTGGATAGTGGTACCATCAAACTTGTTGGGCCAAGTGGATAGTGGTACCATCAAACTTGTTGGGCCAAGTGGATAGTGGTACCATCAAACTTGTAAGGCCAAGTGGATAGTGGTACAATGTTATTCAACACGTGTCACACTTACGATCATTCCCCGCAATGGCAGCTGACCATGGACCTTGAACTGCAGCAATGATGTTGCTGTCCGGCTGGTATAGACTAGCATATCTGAGAACTGGAACACAATATAGCCATGCAATGTAGACAGGTCTCCAACAGTCCCATGAATCTGTCCTTCTCCTACTGGTTCCTTGGACCCCAAATTTCATTACGTGGAACAGAATAATATGATCGAATTTTATTTTATTAGTTATTAATCAGTCCTTTTAATCCCCTTTTCACGTTTTCCTTATTTCATCACATAATGAAATATAACACATAATACTTACACAAAATAATTTAAAAATTACATATTTCGGTGTGACAAGCTAACACTTTAACCACTAGGCTACCCAACCACCCCTTTTTTTGTTTTGAAAACAGACCCTGTTAGTTAGAAGTTAAACTGTTAGTCAAACATGGAAATCCCCAAGAGACTCACCAAGAAAAACATCCTCTGTTGGTAACCTTTCCGAGAAAACTTCTGGAGGCAACCCTCACGGATGAAGTCCTAGAACATTAAATACAAACTTGACATGCGTTCATAGTTCAACACCAGCATAGAGGTACTTCACTGGGGTGAAATGGGGTTTGACATCACTTTACTTATGGCTGTTTGTACTTTTCTACCATTTATAGTGCTAGCCCATCGTGATACGATGCCACAGTTTAACATGAATACCCCACTCAGACACAGTATACTGACTCCGAGGCAACCAGTCCTTGTTTTAGCCCCTTAATGCCGAGCGCCAGACAGGGTAACAACAAGTACCATCTTTGAATGTCTTTCGGTATGACGCGGCCGGGGATCGAACCACTGACCTTCCACACTCCAGACTCTTTTACAGTTATATCAGGGCGTGTCAGCTTAATGTGGGAGGAAAGCCCCAAGTAATGCAGGACTCAGATGTTTACCACTTCAGTGAAATCCCCGAGTTTGGTGCTGACAAACCAAGAAACATAATCGGTCAGATTCGAACCCGCGACCATGGGATTCTGGCACACCTGCACCACAAATTAAAGTGGCTCTGATGACTGCGCCACTCTGATCCCCAATGAACGAAGAAGGATATTCATCTTAACTGTTGCCCTATTTCTTCCCAACAGTATATCTCTGACCCCTGACCCCTGTACACTCACCCTGTCGGCATTCACTACGTTCTCTATTCCAACAAGGTCTCGTTGTAGTTCTATCATCTTCTGAAGGTTTTCCTGGAAAATAAATAATGACCATCAAAATACCTGTAACGGTTACAAGTTACACAGAGGAAACACAATGTTCTTAACCCATGAAGATCTAGGTTAGAATAGGTCTTCATCAACCCATGCTTGCTGTAAAAGGCGAATGTTTGTTGTAAGAGGCGACTAACGGGATCGGGTGGTAAGGCTCGCTGACTTGGTTGATGCATGGCATTGTATCCCAATTGCGTAGATAGATGTTCATGTTGTCAATCACTGGATTGTCTGGTCCAGACTCGATTATTTACAGACCGCCATCATATGGCTGGAATATTGCTGAGTGCAGCGTTAAACAAACAGCAAACAAACAAACAATATGCTTTGTTCAAGCACATGGTCCAACAACAGATGCCTGTAACGCTGATACTGTGAGTGAATCAGGCTTAATCAAGGCATGTCCGAATATTTAACATTGGAGGAAAGCCGAAAGGTGGACATTGGTGAAACATGACCACAAGTATAAGTGAGTGAGTGAGTTGGGTTGAACACCGCTTTTAACAGTATTCCAGTTACATCGTGGCGTGTCAGCTTAATGTGGGAGGAAAGCCCGAAGTGATGCAGGTCTCAGATGTTTACCACTTCGGTGAAACCCACGAGCATGGGTATGGTGCTGACAAACCTACAAACACAATCGGGGCGAACCGGGATTCGAACTCACAATCATAGGTTTCTGGCGTGCCCAAGGGACGCAACTCTGCACAGCGAATCGCGGCGCCTTAGTCGACTGGGCCACCCATGCGCCCCCACGAGTATAAACCAAGGATCAATGTGTCTTTGCTTCACCAAAAACCAGCAGATGATGGCATCTAAGGGACACAACTCTGCACAGCTTGCCATTCCACTCAGCCAACAGTTGAGGTACTAGGACATGGAGTTAGCCAAGTCACTGAGTCTGACCACCTGTAAAACCCACCTGATTCCAACCCAGAATATCCATGGGATTGTTATTGTGAGTCTGAGTTCGGTTTTATGCCGCTTTTAGCAATATTCCAGAAAAATCACAGCGGGGAAGCCAGAAATAGGCTTCACTCATTTTAACACATTTCGGGAATCAAACCCGGGTCTTCGGCGTGACGAGCTCACGCTTTAACCACTAGGCTACCCGACCGCCCCTGTCATTGTGAAGATGTCCTTTACATAATTTGAAAGGTTGCCTCAAACAAGGAAAAGCATCAATCGTTTCAAAGCATGTTGAAAACCTTTTTTCTTGAGTGAACATTTAGAAGCAACCACTCACCACTCGCTTCAACTTGTCCTTGTAAGACGTCGTTACTTCCGTGACTTTAGCTAAAGCTTCTGTCGACAACAAACAAACATACTTAATAAACTGATCTTAGCGAGGACATGAAGTACACAGTGTTTTAATCATTTGTACAATCATCTATGGCAGGGTTTAAATCACCAATATCATCATGTACTGGAGGGTTTAAATCACCCTACTTTCATGTACTACATACATAACTTAATTCATCTTTACAATTATTTACAACAGAGTTTAGCTCACCTGTACAATCATCTAAATCGGCATGGTTCAGTGAATAGTGCTTCACCAGTTCTGAAAAATATGTAAATTTCTTGTATATTTGAACATTTCACACATCAACACTTCATAATATGCAACAGTTCCACAGAAAAGCCATCCATATTCTGTGTTAGCACACTTTCAATACACAGAATATTTTATGAGAGCTTCAAACACTTTTTACCCAAGTGTTCATAACGATAAAGGCACATATTGCAAAAACCTTCCTGGATCAGCTTCAAACAGACTTGGAATAAATCTTATCACCCATTCAAAGTGCTTATTTGAAGCCATCACCAACTAATAAGAGAGCCTGCTATCCAAAGACAAACTTTCATTTTTAAAGATGAAAACTCATCAAATATGTATTCAAATATTTGATTGTTTATTATAAATTCCAACAGATATATTAATACAAACGTGCAGGTAACTGCAGCCATGAGACGACCAACTCACTCTCTAATATCAACTTGAAGTGAAGCAACCTCTGGCCAGGTTTCAGGAAGAATGTATTCAAGGGGAGGTAACACACTTTTTGGGCTTCAAAGTCCTTGTACAACTCCTCGAACTTCCTGTTTCTCCTCATCTTGCTCTCTACCTCCGACAGAATCTCCTCCTGTCTGTCCAGGTAGTTGCAGTAGAGCTGTGGGAGAGAGGTCAGAGGTCAAGGTCAGATATCAGAGATGAGGCAGAATAAAGATTGACTGATGTCCAGATTTCAACCCACAAACGTTAGATCCTACAGCAATTATTGTTGTTGTGGCACCTTACCCATTTGAAAGAACGTAATTACACTTTCCTAAAATATGTATCACAAACTGTGTGTTGCCTCGACACTTGACAATGAAATAATCCGTAAAAAATGAAACTACATTCTATGAAGAAACACTGTATGGACCTGACCGTCTCTGTGGTCTAGTGGATAGAGTCCAGAGAGCGGAAGGTCCGAGGTTCGATCCCCGGCTGCGTCATACCAAAAGACATTAAAAAATGGTACTTGTTGTTTCCCTGCCTGCCACTCTGCATTAAGGGGCTAAAACAAGGACTGGTAGGCTCGGAGTCAGAACATTGTGTCTGAATCTGGAATCTATGTTAAATTGCAGCATGGTTTCTCAGTGGGCTAGCACTATAAAACCGACATGAGGTTGGACTAGTGCAAGCAGCCACACACCCTCACCCACGTCTCTACATAAGTGAAATAATCTTGAAAGTGACATCAAGGTGAGGTGAAATGGGGTTTAACATTGCGTCCAAGATTATTGCACTTATATAGCAACGTGCATGTACGTGTGTGTGTTTGTGTGGCTGCTTGTACTAGTCCGGACTGATGCCGATTTATAGTGCTAGCACACTGAGATACCATGCCGCAGTTTAACATGAATACCCCACTCAGACACAGTATACTGACTCCGAGCCGACCAGTCCTTGTTTTAGCCCCTTAATGCCGAGCGCCAGACAGGGTAACAACAAGTACCATCTTTTAACGTCTTTTGGTATGACGCGGCTGGGACATTATGAACCCCGGACCTTCTGCTCTCTGGGCGGACGCTCTACCATTAGACCACGGAGACGGTCCAAAAGTGACATCAAACCCAATTTCACCACTGCAATGGAGCTATACAATTTTCAACTTCACATAAAACAGATGGTAGGGATGAACAAATGTAATCATTTCTAAACAAACAGTGAGTGAGTGAGTTGGGTTTAATGCCGCTTTTAATATTTTTATTCCAGTTATATCACAGCATGTCAGCTTAATGTGGGAGGAGAGCCCGAAGTGATGCAGGTCTCAGACGTTTACCACTTTGCTGATACCCACTAGCACGGGTATGGTGCTGACAAACCTAGAAACATAATCAGGGAGAACTGGGATTCGAACCCACAATCATAGGTTTCTGGCATGCCCACGGGACGCAACTCTGCACAGCAAATTGTGGCGCCTTAGACGACTGGGCCACCCGTGCCCCCTCTCAACTAACAGATAAAGAATATATTACAGCATTGTTGAAGCAAATACCCTCACCTCTTCAGCCACGACTAGAGCATTGAGAACAATGTCTCCGATTCTCTGGTAGTCCCCGTTCTGGTGAGCGTTGGACTTTCCCTCCCTGAAGCAGAATACTCAAGTATATATCACACATACCATAATATATGTTTATAACTAACACACAAATAATGAACTGACGCATATTACAAACTAAATTCTTGGTCCTGGCCATTTTCCATATATATGTTGTATATATGCTTATAGCGAACTACGGATTCAACATGCTAAAATTAGTGGTCCATTTGAGTTCATTATAACCATAGTTTACTGTATATCCCTCTCAGGATATAAAGTATGTAGAGGGGCACTGCCACAAAAACTAGAAAATAAAATACAATTATGGAATATATCATGACACGTAATATTATACACAGGAAATATGTTATTATAATTATGTTACTGTTACATCCAGGGAAATACTACAAGAAAATAACATATCGGATATATCATGCAAGAAAATACAACCTATATGAAGAAAAAATAACTGTCACAAGAAGGAAATAACACACAGATCATGACAAAACTGTTATATCAGGAAAATAAAACTCATATCAGGCATATGTTATATCAGGGAAATATAACACATATCAGGCACATGTTACATCCAGGACGTATAACACATATCTGGCATATGTTATATCAGGGAAATATAGCACATATCTGGCATATGTTATATCAGGGAAATATAACACATATCTGGCATATGTTATATCAGGGAAATATAACACATATCAGGCATATGTCACATCCAGGACATATAACAAATATCTGGCATATGTTATATCAGGGAAATATAACACATATCTGGCATATGTTATATCAGGGAAATATAACACATACCTGGCATATGTTATATCAGGGAAATATAACACATATCTGGCATATGTTATATCAGGGAAATATAACACATATTAGGCACATGTTATATAAGGGAAATATAACATATCAGGCATATGTTATATCAGGGAAATATAACACATATCTGGCATATGTTATATCAGGGAAATTAAACACATATCAGGCATATGTCATATCAGGGAAATATAACACATATCAGGCACATGTTACATCCAGGACATATAACACATATCTGGCATATGTTATATCAGGGAAATATAACATATCTGGCATATGTTATATCAGGGAAATATAACACATATCAGGCATATGTTACATCCAGGACATATAACACATATCTGGCATATGTTATATCAGGGAAATATAATACATATCTGGCATATGTTATATCAGGGAAATATAACACATATCTGGCATATGCTATATCTGGGAAATATAACATAGATCAGGCATATGTTATATCTGGGAAATATAACATAGATCAGGCATATGTTATATCTGGGAAATATAACATAGATCATGCATATGTTATATCCAGGAAATATGAGACATATCGGGACACATGAGAGTTACTGACCACATAGAGAGTCTCTGGTCCACATCCTTGAGGAAGCTGCAATGGAACTCGTAGATGGGGTCGAGGTAGGAGAACACAAGCTCCACCATGGAGTTGAGGATCATGGTGTCCCCACTCAGAGCGTTGCGGAACCACTGCAACAATCACATACATATATCAACAATCCAGGTGTACTCTCACAATAAAACACCTCGGTTTCATGATACTCATCCCCTTGGGATTTTTGCAATATAAAAACAGGAATTCAAAACGTCTCCGAAAAAATCTTTGAACCGTATTCGATGTAATAGGCGCCCAGGGCGCTCTCAAAATTAAAAATAGGGGGCTCTTATTAGAATATTATTTTGGTGAAAAAAAAACAGAGTTAAAAGATAAATTTCGTGGTTTATGCTGACAGCTATGAAATGTTTATGTACGACAGATATATTTTTCCGGAATTTAATTGCCAATAATAAAGGGTGCATATAACACACGAGTGCGTATTATACGCAAATCTTGCCGTGGGCGCTTATTAGAGCGTGGCGCGAATACGGTATGTAACATTTATCATATTAAACCAAAAGATAAAAACACACTCTGATTTACATGTATTTCAAATTCACAAAGCCAGCTATAAGCTCCCTCTTTTCAGAGAGATAGCATGGCACTTTGCACCATACTAAGATGGCCGACTTGGCTTGACTCACCACACAGACAAGTTCCAAGTCCTTCTTGTAGGTCCGCTCTGTCATGAGCAGCTCCTTGGCGATGTAGTAGGAACTGTCCACCGGGTGGCGCTGCAAGTACGGATAAAAAATACACGTAAGTTGTTGGACGACACAGCGATGCATCGATGGATCGTGATATTTTACAAGTCGATACAAGTATCGATCACAGTTGCACACAAAGTAAAAAGTATCGATACTACCATAACTGTTTGCTTTAGTAACTGTTACACCAAACACTGATTAATAGTGAACATCAGTGGTAAAAACATTCATATTTTGATCCATTGCGTCATACTTGACACTGCCAACTGGAAATCGTCAGTGTGCCAGGTATTTGGCCATCTTGTCTATGAAAAAGATGGCTTACACACCACAGATAAGAGCACATGCAAGTATCGTGATACGTATCGGATTGTGAGCAAGGTATCGTGATAGTATCGGATGATGAACAAGGTATTATGATACAAATCGGATCATGAACAAGGTATCGTGATACGTATCGGATCATGAACAAGGTATTGTGATACATATCGGATCATGAACAAGGTATCGTGATATGTATCGGATTATGAACAAGGTATTGTGATACGTATCGGATCATGAACAAGGTATCGTGATATGTATCAGATCATGAACAAGGTATCGTGATACGTATCGGATTGTGAACAAGGTATCGTGATTCGTATCGGATCGTAAACAAGGTATCGTGATAGTATCGGATTGTGAACAAGGTATCGTGATACGTATCGGATTGTGAACAAGGTATCGTGATACGTATCAGATCATGAACAAGGTATCGTGATACATATCGGATCGTGAACAAGGTATCTTGATACATATCGGATCGTGAACAAGGTATCGTGATAGTATCGGATTGTGAACAAGGTATCATGATACATATCGGATTGCACAGTTGGTGTATCGTCCCAGGCCTAAAACACATGTTGAAATTACGTGTAATACACTTAACTTATTCCTATTACATACCAGCCATACACCTGTCATATATATAGTATGACTCTATCTTATTGCAGGCTCTGTATAATTGCGGTATCGGTAAATCTCGTCATCCACACACACTGTTGACTGTTAATTAACTTATGCAAATCTAGGCATGATAATTAATTGCTTGGTCGAACACAGGACTCGTTGCGGTACGTGACAGCAACTCGTAAAGTATTCACGTTAACTTGTTTAGGATAGTTTCTGGAATGGTTTTGAAGTGGAATTACCCCTTCCTCTATTGGAAATTGATTAGGAAAGAACCCATTTGTTTTGAAGATGTCCCTTTACAAAATAGCCTTACCGCGATAATATAGAGTTGCTAATTAATTTGTTGATCGAACTCGGTAAAAAAAATCCACAATGATCAATCCAAATTGATGTGTCATAAAAGTTTAACAAGGAACAAGACCCATTTTCTGTACGACATATTTAATATGTCAGTAAGCATACACCATAATGACCAATAGTAAATTAACTACAGCAATAATATAGTGTACCATCCTAACAGTCATATTTACAGGTTTAATATCTGGATCTGATCCCACAATCAAAGGTTTCTGGCATGTCTAAGGGACGTAACTCTCACAACGAAAAGCGGCACCTCAGACAACTTCCCTGGATTCTCACGAAACAGTATGACTATTGTGAGGTCACAGCACATGGGTCACAACATTGGTTTGTTGTTTAACGCCGCACTCAGCAATATTCCAGCTATATGACGGCGGTCTGTAAATAATCGAGTCTGGACCAGACAATCCAGTGATTAATATCATGAGCATCAATCCACGCAATTGGTATCAATGACATGCTTCAACCAAGTCAGCGAGCCTGACCACCCGATCCCGTTAGTCGCCTCTTAAGACAAGCATAGTTGCCTTTTACGACAAGCATGGGTTGCTGAAGACCTATTCTACCCCGGATCTTCATGGGCCTTACGTTGCGACAATGTTGATGTTAAATTTTAACTAAATTCCTAAGGAACTAACCTTGACCTTCTTCTTTATGTCAATGTCGTCGTGGTCCTCCGACTTGGATGTGGACAGCGTGGAGATGTTGCTGGGGATGCCAAAGCTGGAGGTGCTCACTGTCGATGCCGCGATCATGTAGGCCTTCTTGTTCTTGGACGGAGGTGTGAGGGGGTAGTCACTCTCATCCAGGATGGGAGGTGGAGGTGGCGGAGGGGGTGAGGGGGACGATGGGGAAGGAAGGGTCTCGGTTCTCTCAGTTGTTGGAGAAGAGGTAGTGGCACTTGTGCTTCGCATTAGACTGAAATATACAGAGTTGAGTTGTGTATGTCCTTGTGCCTTGTTAGAGGCTGACCAATTGGTATTCAGAGGGGCCTGGGAATTCCAAAAAAATAAAAATAAATTGTCCCCCCCAAATTCTTCCAATAAATAATCTTGCTTCAAATTGTTAGAAAAAAAGAAATTATCATACCTCCATGTCAGAATGATGAGATCTGATGGTCCACGTGATATTGATAAATACTTTATCATCCAAAACTGTCCCCTACAGGAGATATCGCTTGGATGAGATCAAGCAATATCTACATTGTATATATCGCTTCACCAGGGACACCAGAAATGGGCTTCACACATTGTACCCTTGTCCGGAATCGAACCCGGGTCTTCGGGGTGACGAGTGACGCTTTACCCACTAGGCTACCCGACCGCCCCTCCAGCTATATCAAGGTGGGGAAGCACACAGAATATGGGCTTTAACCACTGCACCTATATGGAGCATGTCTTACGTGAGAGGGTAGGGTTTTATGCCTGTCAGGACTTGATGGTACAGTCAGCCAGGGTCTTGTTCCACAAAGCCGTCACAGTCTTTGATTAAACATAATGTTACAAATTTTATATTCGTGATAACACTTTCTTAGGTACAGATTCTAGTACCGGTATTTTTTTGGGCTGAGTCCTATCCGGATTTGAACCCATACTTTTGTTGCATTTGGACGGGACTCTACCCCCCAAAATACTTGCATTTGTACTTTACAAAGAAAGTGTTATCTCAAATATAACATTTGTTACATTTGACCACTTTCTAGTTGCATTGTGTGTTCATATGATCAAACAGTTGTAGCACTTCAGTGACTTTGAGACACATGACCAAGGTCACATATAACCATGCATCTTCCCGAGGCATCAGAGTTAACCGACTTTAAAAGTCCAGTTTCCACCCTTGCCGAACTAGGCTGGAATTCCTGGGCTCGATCGTAGCGTCACCAGTGGCTATTACGAGTTATGTCCTTTCTATGCCTCTCCTATTGACCAATCAGATTCAACCTCTCATATCACTTGCATTTGCTTCAAACAAAGCGGTGGCGCCCAGTCAAGATGATCTGATCGATAAGCAAGATCTATATTGTGATAAAACGAGTCTTACATCGCGAAGTGCATCAAATCACGTGAGCACCTAGATTAAAAACATGAAAAGATTTAGAAAATATCTGTTGATGAGTTAGCGGTGCACATGCTTTGCAAATCCTGCAGTCAACCGATATCTGCATGACACTTTACGAACCGGATTTCGATATCAGTGCGCGATTTTGATTGGACTATGCATAGACTCGTTAGTCCAGCCAAAATGTAACTCCATAATACCAGCCCAGTTCGGCAAGGGGGGAAACTGGACTTTTAAAGTCAGTTAACTCTCTTGTCTCGGGAAGATGCATATAACAACCTACCTACCTTCAGTCATCCCTTACAAACACATTGGGTGCAGGGCTTCAAAGAGGTGTGTTCTAGAACCTACCTCAATCTGTTGGGAGGACTGAGATTAAGGTCGTCCTCCTGCACGACCTCTGGAATGTTCTCCACTTCGGGACATCGGGACAGGCGGTGTTCATCTTCCACACTCAGGGCCATGTCCCGTGACCCGAGAACAGGGGCTGAAAACTTCCTATCCATGGCCTTGAACCCGGATGGAGAGTTGGATGGGTGAAAGAATCGTGGAGAATCAACTGGAAGAGAAAAGCAGACTTTTAAGACGACATTATTTTCCAAAAATTGTCTCAGTTACCTCCCCTTAGTCTTACCTTGACCAAGGAGAAATAAAATGTGTCCTCTGTTAATGGGGTGTATGCAGTATGTTTTTGTGGGACTTGTGATAGGTTCATCAAGACCATGAGGATATAGGTCCCTGTGTCAATGGGGTGTATGCAGGATGTTTTTGTGGGACATGTGATAGGTTCATCAAGACCATGAAGATATAGGTTCCTGTGTTAATGGGGTGTATGCAGGATGTTTTCGTGGGACTTGTGATTGTTTAACTACAAGAGGAGAACACAGTTCCCAGTTGACAGGTTGTTTTACACGGCATTTTTCGTGTGACATGTGACAGATAAACTGTAAGAGTGAGTGAGTGAGTTGGGTTTGAAGCTGCTTTGAACAGTATTTCGATTATATCACGGCTTGATGCATGTCTCAGACGTTTACCACTTTGCTGAAGCCCATGAGCACAGGTATGGTGTTAACAAACCTAGAAACATAATCAGGCAAACAGGATTCGAACCCATGATCAGAGGTTTCTGGCGTGCCCAAGGAACGCAACTCTGCAGTGTCTGCACAGTGAATTGCTTCACCTTAGATGACTAGGCCACTGTGCCCCGTGAATTGTAAGAGCAGATATTGGGCGACTTTGGTTTGCCGTAAAAGGCGACTTTGCTTTGCCGTAAAAGGCGACTATGCTTGTCATAAGAGGCGGCTAACTGGATCAAGTGGTCAGGCTCACTGACTTGGTTGATGCATGTCATCGATCCCAATTGTGTTGATCGATGTTCATGATGTCAATCACTGGATTGTCTGGTCCAGACTCGATTATTTACAGACTGCTGTCATATAGCTGGAATATTGCTGGAGTGTGACGTTAAATCCCCAACAAAATAAAAACATTTTGGTCCAACAACTACCTCACACTCATCATCGGAATGACCTTCCGCTCATCCATCTCACTGGTGTTCTTGTATGAATTTGTCCATCCTCGCCTATCCAGTGTATAATTATACATTCTCTTATGATAAATACCCAAGAGCCGGGGTAGAATAGGTCTTCAGCAACCCAGGCTTGCCGAAAAAGCGTCTATGCTTGTTGTAAGACGCGACTAACGGGATCGGGTAGTCAGGCTCGCTGGCTTTGTTGATGCATGTCATCCATCCCAATTGCATGGATCGATGCTCATGATGTCAATCACTGGACTGTCGGGTCCAGGCTTGATTGTTTACAGACTGTCGTCATATAGCTGAAATATTGCTGAGAGCGGCGTTAAACAACAAACAAATTAGCACAGAATGGATCTTGCTCGTGAGAGTCATTAGATTGGGTGGCCCTTTTATACCTTGAGCCATTTGAATCAGGCTCTAAATGTTCCTATGGTAGCAAACGGTTCTTGGGCTTTTATGATGAAAGAATAGAGATATAATTCACTGGCTAATTAGGGATGGAATTTGTGTGTGAAGCATTCCTATTGGATACCCTTCTATCAAAAAGTGTTGGGTATATAGTTTGTTTGAACATGTTGGTGTCCAATGAGGTCGGGTGAAGTGGGGTGTAACATGGCGTCCAAGATTACAGCACTTATATGCATGCATGGGTTCGTGTGTGTGTGTGTGGCTGCTTATTCTAGTCCGGACTGATGCCGATTTATAGCACTAGCCCACTGAGATACCATGCAGCAGTTTAACATGAATACCCCACTCAGCCCCAGAATACTGACTCTGAGCCAACCAGTCCATGTTTTAGCCCCAGGGCCAGGCAGGATCGAACCCTGGACCTTCTGCTCTCTGGGCGGATGCTCTACCACTTGACCACAGAGGCGGTCTGGTTTCAAATAAGAGACTGATCCATAATTATACAAGGTGGGTGACGCCAGTACATTTTGTCTTCTGTGAGAGGATTAAGTTACATCCAAAGTAGGTATCAGGTGTTTGAAATTTTTTCCATTGGCACTGGAATCAGCAAGCACAGGAACATTGGACATTGTACATGTGACGATACCAACGTTTTTCTTACAAATATCTATTTACGGATTCAACGAAGGAAATGACATATGATTATTTCAGTAGTACTTGTAGTGTTGGTTGGTTGTTTAATGCTGAGTCAGCGGTATTCCAGCAGTATCATGATTGGTTGTAGATAATCAAGGCAACCAGTCATTGACAGCCACCATGACACACACCTTGTGGCCTATACCACTGTATTAGTTATACTAGTGGCCCTACAACTAATCCACATCAGATATACTAGTGGCCCCAAAACTCATCTACAATAGTTTATACTACTTGCCCTAAAACTGATCTACATAGTTGATACTAGTGACCCTACAACTGATCTACATTAGTTGATACTAGTGGCCCTACAACTAATCCACATTAGATATACTAATGGTCTTTAAACTAATCCACATTAATTGATACTAGTTGCCCCAAAACTTATCTACACTAGTTGATACTCGTGCCCCTAATACTAAGCTACATTAGATATACTAGTGGCCCTAAAACTAATCTACAATAGTTGATACTAGTGGCCCTACAACTAATCTACAATAGTTGATACTAGTGCCCTTACAACTACACTAGCTGATACAAGTGGCCCTACAACTAATCAACAGTTGATACTAGTGACCCTAAAACTAATCTACACTAGTTAATACTAATGATCCTACACAGACCCACAATAGTTGATACCAGAAACCAGAAAAGGCTGGTCAAACCTTCTTATTTCTCACTTGGTGCTTCTTGCAATGCACAATTTGAATAATGACAAATTCAATGATTTTTCTTGTAGTGATTCTGAGATGGAGATACAAAAATATATGTTTTTGTTTATTGCTATTTATCATGATAAAAGAAATTTTCAATATTATAAATAATACTTATCAGCATTAAGTGTACTATACAAGGCAATTTTCTTCCATTCCAGTGGGATTAGGCCTAACTTAAGTGTCAGTCATTGCCATCTACTTGTAACATGCCAGGGTGAGCCAAACAATGTATAAACAACAATTTCCAATGCAGACAATCCTGCCACTGAACATCTGCTGCTCCCCTAACAACTTTTCTTTAACCCTCTAAATGTCAGACTGTTGAGAGCAACAAACACTTCAAGTTGTGGAATTGCTTCTCTCTCCATGAAAACATTGCTTCTTATCGATGTACGCTAAACATGCTGCACATTATCTCTCTAAGAAAAGAATATCAAAAGAATGGGCTCTGGATCAAACAAACAAACAATTCTGTAACTGTGGCTCCAGAACAAATATTCCTGGGATGGTGCTTCTCGTAATGTCAAACCTGAAGGCCCCGACCTACTGTATCCCTTCTGTTACACGCCCGACCTACCGTATCCCTTCTGTTACACGCCCGACCTACTGTATCCCTTCTGTTACACGCCCGACCTACTGTATCCCTTCTGTTACACGCCCGACCTACTGTATCCCTTCTGTTACACGCCCGACCTACCGTATCCCTTCTGTTACACGCCCGACCTACTGTATCCCTTCTGTTACACGCCCGACCTACTGTATCCCTTCTGTTACACGCCCGACCTACTGTATCCCTTCTGTTACATGCCCGACCTACTGTATCCCTTCTGTTACACGCCCGACCTACTGTATTCCTTCTGTTACACGCCCGACCTACTGTATTCCTTCTGTTACACGCCCGACCTACTGTATTCCTTCTGTTACACGCCCGACCTACAGTATTCCTTCTGTTACACGCCCGACCTACTGTATCCCTTCTGTTACACGCCCGACCTACTGTATTCCTTCTGTTACACGCCCGACCTACTGTATCCCTTCTGTTACACGCCCGACCTGCCGTATCCCTTCTGTTACACGCCCGACCTGCCGTATCCCTTCTGTTACACGCCCGACCTGCCGTATCCCTTCTGTTACACGCCCGACCTGCCGTATCCCTTCTGTTACACGCCCGACCTACTGTATCCCTTCTGTTACACGCCCGACCTACTGTATTCCTTCTGTTACACGCCCGACCTACTGTATCCCTTCTGTTACATGCCCGACCTACTGTATCCCTTCTGTTACACGCCCGACCTACTGTATTCCTTCTGTTACACGCCCGACCTACTGTATTCCTTCTGTTACACGCCCGACCTACTGTATTCCTTCTGTTACACGCCCGACCTACAGTATTCCTTCTGTTACACGCCCGACCTACTGTATCCCTTCTGTTACACGCCCGACCTACTGTATTCCTTCTGTTACACGCCCGACCTACTGTATCCCTTCTGTTACACGCCCGACCTGCCGTATCCCTTCTGTTACACGCCCGACCTACTGTATCCCTTCTGTTACACGCCCGACCTACTGTATCCCTTCTGTTACACGCCCGACCTACTGTATCCCTTCTGTTACACGCCCGACCTGCTGTATCCCTTCTGTTACACGCCCGACCTGCTGTATCCCTTCTGTTACACGCCCGACCTGCTGTATCCCTTCTGTTACACGCCCGACCTACTGTATCCCTTCTGTTACACGCCCGACCTACTGTATCCCTTCTGTTACACGCCCGACCTACTGTATCCCTTCTGTTACACGCCCGGGCGTCTATTCATTTCACACAAGCCATTGACCCGGCGTCTGTTAGAGGCTGGTGTGTGCTTGAGGCCTGGTTTATTTTGTTTAATGCTGGCACTGTGGCAACTTACTACCTTACTCACTACACATTATTAATCACTAATATATCACAGTCTTAAAGACAAGGCTTGTAATAGAGGCTCGGTTTCTATTTTTGTGACAGAGAGTATGAGCCCGTGCCTAATAGGTGAGGTGAGGTAAAATTGGGTTTAACGTCGAGTCCAAGATTATTGCACTTATATAGCGACATACATGCACGTGTGTGTGTGTCTGTGTGTGTGTGTGAGTGTGTGTGTGTGTGTGTGTGTGTTTGTACTAGTCCTGACTGATGTTGATTTATAGTGCTAGCTCACTGAGACACCATGCCGCCGTTAACATGAATACCCCACTCAGACACAGTATACTGACTCCGAGACGACCAGTCCTTGTTTTAGCTCCTTAATGCCCAGCGCCAGGCAGGGTAACAACAAGTACCATCTTTTGATGTTTTTTGGTATGACGCGGCCGGGGATTGAACCCCGGACCTTCCGCTCTCCGGGCGGACGCTCTACCACTAGACCACGGAGGCGGTCTCCGGGCAGACGCTCTACCACTAGACCACGGAGGCGCTCTCCGGGCGGACGCTCTACCACTAGACCACGGAGTTGGGTCCAGTGCCTAATAGAGGAAATACAGTAACTTAGTTGGGTTATCGTACACCTGCATGGGCTGATGCAGCCCAGGAGAGAATGTTTGTACACGTGTTGCAGACAGGAACTCTGTGCATGCCAATGCACACAGCATTCTGTGATTGTATTCTTCCACCAAATATTTGGGGTGGAGTGATATATAATAATGTCAAACCTGCAACACCAAAAGGGTTTGACACGTGTGTGGGTGTAAATACTACAATGCCACCTTTATTGAAACTTGTACAAGCTCAATGTCTGCCATAATACATTTATAACATGTAGCTGGTGAAACACTTTTATACGGATCAGTTGTTAGGTGACTATTATGAACTAATGTAAATCAGTTGTAGGTGACTGGTATGAACTTATGTGGATCAGTTGTAGGTGACTGGTATCAACTAATGTGGATTAGTTGTCGGTGACTAGTATCAACTAATGTGGATCAGTAAAACAATTCCCAATTGGACATTTTGTACCAAACTTGAGACCTACAGCGGGAACCTGGGTAGGGTTTGGTAAAAAGGGGGTCTGGTAATAGGGGGTCAGGTATCCAGAAAGTATATATAGAATCATCACAGCCCTCGTCACAAGTATCAAGTCCTGTTGATCTGGTGTAGTGTCACTTAATTATTTAGTTAAATTCCAATACCAATTCCAAATTACTCTTACAGATTCGTATATAAAATTATTTATAAAGAATTTATCTTTGTCTTTCTCAGGTGTCCTGGAAAGTTGCGAGGTAATTATTTAGCTAAATAATTAATACAAGCTTCAATGTGTTGACTGAATTTCAGTTTCGTTGTGATGGTATTTGAACAATTCTTACAATTTCTTGAATACATGATCTTGTGAGTAGGTGAGGTGTGGTGAGGTGAGGTGAAATGGGGTTCAAAATTATTGCACTTATATAGCGACATGCGTGCATGCTTGTGTGTGTGTGCCTGCGGCTGCTTGTACTAGACCGGACAAATGCTGGTTTTATAGTGCCAGCCCACTGAGAAACCAGATCTTGTTTTATCCTTGTTTTAACATCTTTCGGTATGAAGGGGCCAGGGATGGAACGAACAACCTTCCTTGCTGAGGGCAGATACTCCGTCTACTCCACCATGGAGTATGTGAGGGGAAACATGGATTTATGAGTGAGTGTGTGAGTTGGGTGTAACATCGCTTTTAACAGTATTCCAGTTATATCACGGCGTGTCAGCTTAATGTGGGAGGAAAGCCCGATGTGATGCAGGTCTCAGACGTTTACCACTTCGGTGAAACCGACGAGCTCGGGTATGGTGCTGACAAACCTAGAAACATAATTGGGGCTAACCGGGATTCGAACCCACAATCATAGGTTTCGGTGTGCCCAAGAGACGCATCTCTGCACAGCAAATTGTGGCGCCTTAGGCGACTGGGCCACCCGTGCCCCCCACATGGATTTATGATGCTATTAGCAGTGTTCCATTCATGTCTCACCAGAAGGAACCAAGAATAGGAGTAACTGAGTGACAAGTTTACAAGTTCCTTGAATACCTGGCACATCAACTGAAAATAATGAGCACATCCAATCAACTGAGCACTCGAGGGACATCTCATCTCCTCTACAACCCCTGTCCTTGTTCAACAAGCAGACCGGAGCTGGAACGCTGCCAGCATCATGATTCATGTCCATTTTCAATAGACATCTTCTATGCTGCTCTCAGAATGCTCCAATTAATTTGTATGAATTTCTGTCTCCTCTGTCCTGCATGGAACTCATTTATCAGGGCCGTCGGTAAGAGTCTTGGCATCAATCATATGGCTGCAGCCGCAGAAAGACCACGACACACGCTACGAAACTTGGCCGCTTCATGTGATTAATGTAAGATGTTGTATTCTGACCTTGACTTCGAAAATTGATTATATTGACTGTGTTTTTGTGCTCTCAAATGTGTTCCATAGTACATTTTTTTAATATATTTATAGCGGAGGATACAATGCTTTTTAAACATAACGTGTTCTGTCTTTGACGGTCATTAATTCATCATACTAAACAGTGTTAATAAAGTGCACTTGAAAGCATCTCTGACCTACAATAATAATAGTGAGTGAGTGAGTTTGGTTTTACGCCGCTTTTGGCAATATTCGAACCTGGGCGTGACGAGCAAATGCTTTAACCACTACCCCACCGCCCCTACAAAAACAATAACAATGAAAATAATAACAATAACAACAATAATAATACCACACGCTGCTAGTTACGTGACACAGGAGATGAATTTCCCTATTTGTTTCTCTGCCTTCATTTGATGAAGAGTGGAAAGAATGAAGGGATTCATAAATATTATTACATGTATATTAAACCTAACATATTTAACATGTATTTGCTATTTTAAGCCCAAGATTAGGAACATTAAGAAAATTACCTCGGATGAGCATAATAATAATAATAATAAAGTTCTAACCTGGAGGAACATTTCATAAATGTTTGTACAGATTTTCTGATTGTGTGTTTACGCAGTCAGACTGCTGGGAAACGATGTTCATGATACGGTTGTATGTTTTTCATGTCTACACACTTTGTAGAGTCAGTACTTGAATTGTACCGCTAATGTCGCTGCAAGCGACCTGAACGTAAATAAAGTTAAGTCCAATTCAGAGTGTTTTGTAAACAAACATGGCTTCAAATCACTCGGATCCATGTCATAAACCGGACAGTTCACTCAGGCTTTGTAGTCCTACACAATTTCATGGGGACGGTTCACTCAGGCTTTGTAGTCCTACACAGTTTCATGGGGACTGTTCACTCAGGCTTTGTATTCCTACACAGTTTCATGGGACTGTTCACTCAGGCATTGTATTCCTACACTGTTTCATGGTGATGGTTCACTCAGGCTTTGTATTCCTACACAGTTTCATGGGGACGGTTCACTCAGGCTTTGTATTCCTACACAGTTTCATGGGGATGGTTCACTCAGGCTCTGTATTCCTACACTGTTTCATGGGGACGGTTCACTCAGGCTTTGTATTCCTACACAGTTTCATAGGGATGGTTCACTCAGGCTTTGTATTCCTACACAGTTTCATGGGGACGGTTCACTCAGGCTTTGTATTCCTACAATGTTTCATGGGGATGGTTCACTCAGGCTTTGTATTCCTACACTGTTTCATAGGGACGGTTCACTCAGGCTTTGTATTCCTACACAGTTTCATTGGGACAGTTCACTCAGGCTTTGTATTCCTACACAGTTTCATGGGGACGGTTCACTCAGGCTTTGTATTCCTACACAGTTTCATGGGGATGGTTCACTCAGGCATTGTATTCCTACACTGTTTCATAAGGACGATTCACTCAGGCTTTACACAGCTGCTTTATGAATGACAATGTGTCTTCAATTTTATTATTCTAAGAATGACATAAACATACTATATAGAGATAATTATCCTATTCAGATTCTCACCAAAGGCTCGCATAAAGCTATTTTTCATCCTTATGTATCTTATTTATGATACCAAAACACACTTGGATAATAATCTCAATATATTCATAACTTTTCAGTTTGCATGGAAACTGAAACTTGTATCTGCAATAATTTATATATTAACTTGAACTTTTTTTTAAAAATGTAATTGTTTTCAAATTTTAAAACTTCATTGTTCATGTCATTGTTATATGTACATCTCAAAGTAGTCACGTGTTATTTTAAGAGCAGGCAAGTCTCCATATTGTCTGCATCGAATGTGAAATCAATTGAGTGATTCTTTTTCAGATGATCCTGTTTAAACTGGGCTGCATTCCTTCTTATTGCCTAGCTTGTATAACAATGTGTCTTGTGAACAGTTACCATGGGTGTTTATGAACGTAATCCACCACCCCATCAGGGCCCCTTGAGACTACTTGCGAAGTGTGAGTCATGTTTTAATGAATATTTTTCTCTGCTCTCAATGTCTCAAGGTTGAAATGAATACTGTGTCTGTGTCAAAAGTCTGCTTGAGAAGAGATTAAAGGTGTATTTCTAACTTTACAAGGCCCCTTGAGAGTTTACACTCAGCATGAAAAATAACCTATACTGGGCCCCTTGAGACATGGAACTGTGTGAGATTGTTTTTCTGATTGGCTAGTTGCCAGGATTTATCATTAAAAGTGAGCGTGTGGGTTTTACCTTGTGTAAAAAATGTACTTCCGTCTGATGTAGGCAGGCCGAAGTGGAAAAAGACTGAGATGAAACCACAGGTTGGGGCTGACAGACCAAGGATCATAATCTTGTGAATCTGTGATACAAACCCAAAACCAGCAGATCCTGGCATGACCCAGGGGAGGTAATTGTGGCATGTGAGGCCCCTTACCCCCTTGACACTTGTAGCCATGTGGTAGATTTGTTAATTGGATTGTCAGTGTTGTCAGTACCTGGCGAACCCACAACCAGCAGATCCTGTTATGACCAAGGGGAGGCAACTGTGGCATGTGAGATTTGTTAACCTGATTGTCAGTTGTTGTTGGTGCCCGGCAAACCCACAACCAGCAGATCCTGGTATGACCAAGGGGAGGTAATTGTGGCATGTGTTGCCCCTTACCCCCTTTGAGACTCATGTGGGTGATTTGTTAACCCGATTGTCAGTTGTTGTCAGTGCCCAGCAAACCAACAACCAGCAGATCCTGGTATGACCAAGGGGAGGCAATTGTCACTCCCGGCTGTAATTTCCTGGTAGGCTCATCCCTCCCACAGCCCCCAACACATACACACAGATCATGCTCACAAGCCTGAAATCAATATCTCACAACGGCAATGCTGTTGGATGATTTGCACAAAAAGGCAGAAGAAACAGAATATCAATACATATCAAATAAAAAAGTACACACTTCATCAACTTATAATACCAGCATGCGGTAATTTCTCAGCCAATCAAAATGAACCAGGACTATTCAACGACCAATCATATCACAAATGAGAACAGTGGAAATAAAATAAAATCCCAGACAAGTTTTGGTCAATAATTTGAGACAGGGAGAGAACCAACTAAATCACAACCAAGGTCGACATGCTCACAGTAATGACTCTGTATGAGAAAATAAATTTGTCACATAATTAGGAGGTAGTCCAAGTCAGCGAGTCAAAAATAATCAATCATGGCGGCAAGATGTTTGTTAAAGCTGTAGTTTCCATCGAAAGTCTTCTTGAGCATGCAGCAAGCTCATCACGCCATGTTTACATTAAGCAAAGGATACAGGGAAAATAGTTCCCTGGTGGAGTACGAGGAAATAGTTCCCTGGTGGAGTACGAGGAAATAGTTCCCTGGTGGAGTATGAGGAAATAGTTCCCTGGTGGAGTATGAGGAAATAGTTCCCTGGTGGAGTACGAGGAAATAGTTCCCTGGTGGAGTACGAGGAAATAGTTCCTTGGTGGAGTACGAGGATATTTCCCTAGAGGGATTAAGTCAGGGAGGGAAGTAATATACACCATCTTCACGTAAAGGGGTGAGCCACCAGACTTCACTTTTGTTGAGACGTCTTGCCAAATTGTTGACAAATTCTTATCAAATGAATTCCCTCCTTTCAAGCTTAACATAGACATTGTTCTTACACATTTTTTTTCAAATACAAAAAGTTTACCATAAATAATTATTTTACACAAAAACATCTAAAAACCACAACATTGATTATCCTAATTTTTTCAGTACAATGAAAGAAGGAAATACATTCTCAAGTCAGTGAAAGGGTTAAGACTGACGCTTCTTGCTACAGACAGAAAACAGAATACTGATATATTTTCTATAAATTGATTTTCTTTATTGATTTCATTCTAAGTGCAACATTTAGCAATGTACAATTTCCTCGAAATCTAAGCCACATAATCCAGTGATTTTCATTATTATTCACAGAACTGGGTTAAGAAAGGGTTAACGCTTATCTCTTTTTTATCACATCCGAATAAGGAGTTGCATTAACCCTTCCTCAGTGAGAAATCCGAGAGAATTTTGCAATAATGAAATGAACAGAAAATTGTCACATTTGCTCTTTCAAACTCATGTTGCCACAGCATCAATGGGAGATACTATTTGTATGACGACACAAAACATGATGTACTTTCACAAAATTTGTATAAAATCTAAAAAAAACTTAGTCCACATATAACTGGAATATTTCGCGCCAAAACATAACACGGTTTAAATCAAACAATGAAAACAGCATAACATAGGTATGTAGCATCTCAATAATGTCAATTCTAAAACACTGGAGAGAACAACATCAATTAATAACATTAGTCTCGAGGGTAACACAACGCGGACACAGATTCAGTTTGATCTATATCTAAAAGTGCAAATTTCATAAAACAATCACAATTTGTAGTGATGCTGTAACCAAGGATACAGATTCCTCAAATATTGCTTTTTTTTCAAAATAATCATTTCCAATGTTTGTGCCTAAAACTCTCAAAAATAAACTTCTGAAATCAAAATGCGAATGACAATGGGGGCTTTCTGTACATATCCATATTATTGCAATTTTCAAGTCTAACAAATAGTTTCTTAAACTATGAATAGAAAATAACACATAACAAACAACATTATGCTATTTACTGTTTGCAGAAGAACAAAGCGACACTGCAATATCTTGGATTGGCCGTTAATCACACTTTCTCCATCTGGTAAATATATTGTCATCTTCATCCAAAACACAAAGGAAATGAAAGCACTAGGAATATGATGCTCATTGACAGAGTACCACCACCAGTAACCATGACAACCATATATACCGCTACAGTATGTCTTCTTATCTTACCGGTAGGCCACAACAAATTTATAAATATTTATAATTTTTCAAATCATAAACACTATTTAGTGGTGATTTGGTTGCTTTTTCACAACTGAATTACCTACATTGACTAAAAATTGTTTGCCCAAAAATTGAGGATCAAGAGGTCTATTTCAAATTTAGACAAAAAACACAGTAAGTTGTACATTCAGGGAAATTTTTGTTGACTTTCTGTTAATGATAAATTTTAAGAAAATATACCATTTAATGAAGTCTTTAAAATAAACCATGTCATGTGCCTTGTTGCTTCAACAAAGATTTAATCAATGATACTGTTTCCTATCGATTAAGATGTATATTTACTTATATTGAACTATTTACTTATATCAAACTATTTCTTTACACCCGACATGGCATAACAGTTTTTCTGTCACAATCACCTTATGCAAAAATTAAATATTTTTTCTTTCCAACTTGGGAGTAGAGACCTCAAATCTCGCAGAAAATGAAAGAGTTTTTTTTCCTTGATTGATACAAAAATTGAAATATATGTGATCAATGTATTTTAAATTAGCTTAAAAGATTTAAAGTTTACATATAGTTACCAGGAAGGAAAAATATTTCTCTGTAAACAGTAAATAACATACTCATCTCGATCATAACACAGTCACATGAACGATGTAATTTCATATATTATCTCAAGTTCAATGACAATGTAACCTTTTAGAAAAACTAAAGATAATAGTCACACTAACAATCATAATTATAATTCTCTCCCAGTATAGAAGCTCGCCTGGTCAGCTTTAAGTAGCGTGTTTGGTCTGAAAATATTTACCTCGGGGCTACTCATGGAATGATGTACTAAAAAAATAATCTAACATCGACTACAAAAAATATTTGCACACAGGAAGGTGAGATTCTCCATAAATGAATAAACTCTCTTTAAAAAGGAAGTCATGTTTAAAAAGGAAGTCATGAATGCTTCAAATAAGATATTCTATAACATAACCATGTCCCCAAAAGGTTGGCAGCTTCTATCACTTTAAGTATGTTGGGCATACTTACTCTATGTTCTTCAACAAATTAAGAAACAGTTGTCTTTCAGACATGAAGCCTCTATGGCCCGATGGATTTCATGAATAAGATTCCACTGTGAGTGAGGACAATATTATAGTTTATATGATGCATGCCTTGGATGGCGGAATACACTCATTATATACCATGATACACCAATAACTTTAAGTGAGTGAGTTGGGTTTGGCGCTATCTTGAACTGTATTTTCGTTATATCATGGCATGTCAACTCACTGTAGGAGAACCGATGACGGATGTCGCCCACTTGGTAAAACCACAAATACAGGGATGTTTCCAACAGACTAAGATCATAATCAGGGTAAATCAGACACTTAAAACCCAAGATCAGTGGTTCCTGGGACATCTAAGGGACACAACTCTTAAACCGCTATCCATGCCAGCCTTGAGACACCGGGAAACGTCCCTATAGGATATTGATGACATTATGGATACATGACAATTTTTAAAAATAAAAAAGCAACTTCTTTTATTCTTTGTCACAACGTAAAAGAAGTTGCTATCCATAAAAAAACGTCATGTATGCATGATCTTCCAACTTCTTAATGCCTATCAAAGACTTCATTTGATGATGTTGTGATGATCATGAATTACATAGTTATTATAACATATTATTGCTCCCCAAACCATTATTACTAATTATACCTGCATAGCAACGTGGATTGATTCTACACGAAAAGGGAAAAGGTTTTCAATTTATGAACTGATTTTCAAGCTGGAATATATTGTTGCCTATCAATACAATACACCATTAAAATATTACAACTGAATAAATCAATCAACACCAGGATCAAACTTCGCAGTACAGATGATCCAACGCAGAAATTGGTTCAAGCGATCACTTAGGAAATATTCTCATTAAGCTTACAAAGCAACAAAGATGCTGGTCTAGGCTGCATATATTGCACAAGCAGAAGAAGGCCATCAGAGTACCAAGCACCTCATCAAGACAGAACTAGTCATAAGGAAAGTACAGTGACCTTGAATCCATCTAATCACATCAAATATACTGAATACATTAGGCCAATAAACCAATTACGAGTCATCCTAATTTTCTGTCAAAAAACTGAGCACATCTTATTGAAATAACTTAAAGGCCACTGTGGCTCTTCAGAAACACTACATTCTTAACAACTAGTTACATGTCATCCGTCAACTTCTAGGTAATGCCTATCAAACAATTCAACTAGTTATATATAAATACTATTCTCCTAGTCACTGATAATCAACAATGCCTGTAGCTGAGAAAGATTCAGAAAAGAAAGAACAGCGATATTGTCTGCAAACATATATATTTCAAGCAAATCAAACAAATCCTCACGCTAGTGGGAAGTAAAATCTTCTCTTGACCAATCAATTGTTTCCTCTCCAATGAACATCCAATCAAATGGCGCCTTATCCTAAAACAAGGGCAGGCAACTCTCATAACATAAAACAACAACAACAATGCTGACTAACCAGAATGTTCTACGTGATGTACGAAAATGGATCTAAATGAACACTAATGGGGTTACAACTACTAATAAACATGGACGTCATCAATATTAAGTGAAAGACAAAATTCGACCAATTCCACCAACAGGATTCAAAAGTTAATAAACAATCAAAGAATCACAACTATGAAGGAATAGACACAAAATGTCTGCATTAGGAGCCCTCTCAGAAATTTCCGAATCAACAAACAAATATAAATAAAACTAGTATGACTGAAAATATGTTTTGAAGTCCCAGGGATCCAAATTAGCGTTGTAATATCTACACACATCTACAAGCAATGGGATCTTGTCACCTACTGTTGCTCTTTGTCCAAATTTTAATAATGAAGGAATAAAAATTAACCCAATCCCCCAACAATTTTATAAATATTATAAAATATTAGCTTTGAATAAATGAAATAAAATAAAATATTTGAACTCTTGAATAGGGGACTTATGATGACCTGGGTTTGTGGGATGTAAGCAGTTAGGTCCATTGTAAATTTCACGATATCACAGATTACTAAAAACATAGAGATTTAAGCAATTCACCATAAAACTAAATAATGAATGTCTATTTTGCCATGGAAATAAACTTCAAGAGCAAACAAGAGGATATGGAACTAGTAGCCATGCCGATTACAAATAATGCCAGATAATATAACACAGACAAAGAAATAAAAAACAAAAGCTCAATGCCAAACAAACAAGAAAGCATGTGGTAATTTTATAGTTTTTTGTTTTTTTTCTATTAAATTGTGGTTTATGGTATAGTAGTCCAGTATTCAAAATATACATATAATCCTGGTTACAAGCAATTATATTATTTACAGCCTTCATTGAATGAAAATTGATGAAACTTTAAAACAAATTTAATTTATTTTGCTGCAAGAGAATGGTATTTTTTCTTACTAAGAAAATATTCCAGTTATAGTTAGTCAATAAACTACATGGGAAATATGTTACAGTCACACCCTGAAACTCACTGTAGTCTTGTATGACATCTGAGAGAGTGAGTGAGTTGGGTTTAACGCCGCTTTTAACAGTATTAGTTATATCATGGCGTGTCAGCTTAATGTGGGAGGAAAGCCTGAAGTGATGTAGGTCTCAGACGTTTACCACTTCAGTGAAACCCAGAAGCATGGGTATGGTGCTGACAGACCAAGCGAAGCGGGATTCGAACCCACAATTCTGGCATGACCAGGGGACACACCATTGAATAGCCAATCACTGACCCAACAAGCTGAGAACATCTGTTCAGTGAGTGAGTATGGTTTTACGCCGCTTTTAGCAATGTTCCAGCAATATCACAGCAGGGGACACCAGAAATGGGCTTCACACATTGTACCCATGTGGGGAATCGAACCCGGCTCTTTGGTATGACGAGCAAACGTTTTAACCACAAGGCTACCCCACCACCCCTGGTCTGTTCAATGTTTAGTGAGTGTTAGCTAAACCACGTTATTGACTGTTTAGAGACAGGCCTTACCAATGATGTGCTTCTCTTTCAAGAAATGACACTGAATGAAGTTTTATTACAAAAAATGCTGTAAATTGAAATGTGGAGACCTATTTGTACTTCCACTTAGTTGAGGAATAAGATCTTAATAATTTGTAATTTTGTTGTACAGCGAGATCCCCTTATCCAGACTTCAGGTATAAAAAAATCACTCCCTCAGGACAATGTTTTTGAAAACTGAAGATCTCACTTCACGAAATTGCTCATTTAGACTCACTTATCCAGACTGCAGAAGGGTGTAAGGTTACTGTACTATCTGGATAGTTAGTTATACCTATAGGGGCTCTGGATAAAGAGGGTTACACTGATAGAGCCTATTCAGTTTTTTATAGTTGGTTCACAAAACAATTGGCCTAAAATTCAGTGCAAGTGGTTCAATTTGAAACAAAAATTACTTCAACTTCAAACAGTACTGCTAAAATGAAAGAAAAGTAAAAATGTTTTACCATGGCAACATTAAGAAAGATAATTGATTGCATATTTCTTAGAATAAAGATTTTTAAATATTATTCACCATTTCTTATGAACACTGGTGATAAAATCACTATTTTCTGCTGTACCTAATTGTTAAACAAATTTGGCTCAATTTGTTTTGGGTCAAAAGTAACAATATTTTTCCCCCCTAATGTCAGGTTTTTTTTGTCGGTCGGTCTTAGGAACCAACTAAAAAGAAATAAGGCCTAGAGATATGGTGTTTCTTCGTCTCGAGAGTTCGGGGTGTGAGTTTGTTCTCCTACAAGAACCAATGACAGGATCGTTGTTGGTTAGTAAGTATATAGGTTGGTATTTGGCTGTAAGTATATAGGTAGATATTTGGCTGTAGGTATATAGGCAGGTATTTGGCTGTAAGTAAGTATTAGGTAGCAAAATCTCTGGAATACTTTGAAGGCAATACTGACCTATGCGAGATTTTAAGCTATATGCCATACTAGGTATTATAATACCATCAACCCAGTGTTATTTCAAGATAAAGCTCTTGTCTCCTGTATAGTGGGAGTTAACATAATCAACATATTTATCATCCTAAACATCCAGGAGACATCCATGGTAACACTGCATCACAATGCTTCAGACCATTGTGATGTCACCGGTTTCCATGACGTCACAATCAAATGACATCACTAATCTCTCAGCTCTGAACCTAGCTGTACTTTTTACACTCAAGACCCTGGTTATTATTACTGTTTACAAACTAAAAAAGTTGGAAGAATGATTTTGGATGATATATCGAATCTCACCTCATGTCTTCAAAGCGCTAATATATCAAGCCTCGTTTATAAAAGGAGTGAGTGAGTTGGGTATAACGCCGCTTTTAACAGTATTACAGTTATATCACAGCATGTCAGCTTAATGTGGGAAGAAAGCCCAAAGTGATGCAGGTCTCTGAAGTTTACCACTTCAGTGAAACCCACGAGCATGGGTATGGTGCTGACAAACCTCGAAACATAATCAGGGCAAACCGGACCCACAATCATAGGGTTCTATGTGCCCAAGGGATGCAACCCTGCACTGTGATTCGCGGTGCCTTAGACGACTGGGCCACCCGTGCCCCTGAGGATAGTTTTAACTTTTATTAACTCGTGACATATTTGATCTCGGAAGACCTTCAGGTTTGAATCTCTCTATGTAACACATGGCAACTAAAACTGTGGCCTTTTTATGAAAGTTGCAAATCCACACCAATTGTTGTTTGGTTTTACAGATTTTCAGAGGCAATTGCCATGATGCTGAAAGCATAATCTTAACACTATATCAAAAAGGACATACGCAAATGGGAGCTGCCATCCCTATCTTTGACTGCTTCCAACATATTATGCCAGGAGTATGCTACTGATCTTCAGCTCTCACAAAAAGGATAAAAGGACTACCATCAATCCCCAGTCTGAAGCCTAAAATCTTCCATAAAGTGATCTTAGTGCTGATCAATGTTAAAGTATGTGAGTTAGTATCATCTTGCACTACTCTACTTACGATCATCCTGGTGCTACGACTGTCATAGGTCAATGTTAATGTTAGGGAGATATGATCGTCTTAGCACTATGACAGTATTGGAGTTACGATCATCTCAACACTGCTCTGTCCTAAGTTAATGTAAGGGAGTTACGATCATCCTAGTGCTACGACTGTCTTAGGACAGTATTAATGTAAGGGAGATACGATCATCTTAGCACTATGACAGTATTGGAGTTACGATCATCTCAACACTGCTCTGTCCTAAGTTAATGTAAGGGAGTTACGATCGTCCTAGTGCTACGACTGTCCTAGGAGTTAATGTAAGGGAGATACGATCACCTTAGCACTATGTCAGTATTGGAGTTACGATCATCTCAACACTGCTCTGTCTTACATCAATGTTAAAGAATGGGAATTATTTTTATCTTAGCGTTAAGCATGTTAAGATCTTTTTGTGAAACAGCAACATATTTTTACAAAATACCCTAAATTTTTTTCACATTTTTATTTGAGGATTGACGGTAGTGTTGTGACCAATTCATTATGGAATGCTCTGTTTTTAGGTGAACTGAAGGTTTTAACAGACAGTGATATAAAAACACTCCCAGTGTGCTTACACAGGCAGCAATATTCTATCATGGTTCAAATCAGACCTACTTGGACACATAGTTTAGCAATTCCATGAGAATTGATTTTCGTTTATTTCCAGGAATTCTTGGAGCAGGATGATAAACATGTTAAATATGGATAATCCATCTTGATGCCCATAGATCTGATAGAAATACCATTAGCTGTCCTACTGATCAATATATATATATTTATAATATAAAAAAAGACACACAAAAAATTTCTGTATTTTGTATGCAACAACAAAATATTCATTTGTAACTTTATAAAAATTCATTGATCTAACTTGACAAATAAGCTTTTTATGCTAACCTTATTATTCATACCAATTTACATGCCACCAGCCCAACGTCTTCAATCAAGATCTGTTACAATGGTTAAACAAAATTTGAACACGTCTGACTAATTCCCTTGATTAGAACACAGAAAAGTATGAAGAAATAATCCAATGCTAAACTGGAAATGTTTGATACAAGAATAACTCAGACGGTTAGTATCAAAAGATAGAAGTCTACACTGGATATACTGGACAGCAGAATTACTTTTTTACATTGTGATATTATTTCAAACATGAAGAAATTCCATAAATATAATCCTTCAATGATGTTACATGATTTATCTCCCTTTCTAATAAAGAAAGCATGACACTTTGTATTCAAAAAGTGGGATGAATTTTTCAAAATATTGATTTTTCTCACAGAAATAAATCATCAACTTGTCATAAAAAGATAATGTACAATTAATTAGAGCTGACTTCAGGTCTGACTCTCGTTCCCGAACTTCTCCTTGATGAACTCCGGCTTCGGTTTGGCAGCAACAGGGGGAGGTGGTGGCTTCTTCGCAGGAGGTGCCTCCTCAAAGTCACTCTCACTCTCGCTCGTCGTGTATTCAATGTCGGCGATGTCAGGGCGTTCAAGTGTGGCTAACGGGTCGATGCTGTAGCGTTTTTGACGATGTGGATGCATCTCAATTTCGGCAGATGAGGATGAATTATCACTAGGTTCTTGCAGCTCTGGAGGAGGTGGAGGAAACTTAAAATCATCGTCCTTATCTGCAACAAAACTACCATCCATGGTGTCGAGGTGCTCTAGTGACTCGAGAGGCGAGACTTCTCTGGTATGCGTCGTGCCTTCACTGAGTTCCCCGACCCCCGAGTCTATTGTCATGTCCTTGCCCGACTCCGCGAGGCACTTGGTAGCTGCATACTGCGCATAGATTTCCTTTGCCATGGTGTCATCCATATCAGATTCCGTGTCACTCTCACTTCCAGAGCTTCCGCTGTATGTCATGTCACTCTCTGACCCATGGCTGCACATGTTCTCTAGCGTATCCAAGATATCGCCCGAGTCCAAACCTTCTCCATGACAACTTCCTCCAAAACTGGAGTCGTCACGATCGTCCACGGGGCTTCTCATCACCATCATGCTCACGTCGCTATGGAAACTTTGACCAATGTCAACATCTTCATGGAAACTGACACGCTTAGGTTCGGGTTTCGGTTCTGCTGTTACGGCAGTGATTGCTTCGGCTGTCATTTCTTCCTCTTCTTCAACCCTGTTCAATGACCTCCGCTTCATTGAGTCAATCGGTTCCTTCTTCTCACGAATGTATGACGGATCTAACTGACCATCGCTTCCAGGTTCTGGTCTAAATGTTGAGAAGGTCAAGGCTGCTGATGTGTCTTCCTTCTTTGATGGCGGACTGTCCTCATCACTATATATAAAAGCTGCTGCAGGAGACGGCAGGTCGAAGATTAACGGATTCCCAGAACTGTCCACCTTCAATCTCTCCTTCTGTTCTTCCTGTGGATTGGGAGCTACCATGTGCGTAGATTTTAATTCAGGTTTCACGGCAAACCAGGGATCCTTTTCTCCATCTAACACAAACTGTTGAGGATTTTCTGTCATGCAGGGACCATCTGTTCCAAAAGCAGCAGTCCTTGGAACCCCAAATGTGTTGATGTTAGAAGATTCTTCAGAAGATGTTGGCGATGCATCCTTGAGGACAGGACTTGGTGGAGCTGGCATTGGCGACTTACTGTCAAGGGTTTGGCTGGCTGGGACTGAGATCTTGGAGTCTATTGCTATGTGAGCAGGTTCTTTTGTGGAAGATATAGCTGACGACTCGGATGATGTGGACGATGATGAGGCTCTCTTGGGGTCCGGTGCTACTTCTGGGCGTTTCTCTCTGGGCGGTTTAGCAGGTTTACCTAGGGGTGCTCCGACCGCCTGTGGTTTCCGCACCTCCACAGACACATAAGCACCTGATTCTGAAACTGACTTATCACTGGCAGGTTTAGAAGACACAATACTTGTCATCTCACACTTTTCAACACTATGTCTTCCATTTACAGACTCAGATGCATTGGTTTTGCCATTTACAGGCTCAGCTACACTGGTTTTGCCATTTACAGGCTCAGCTACACTGGTTTTGACATTTACAGCCTCAGCTACACTGGTTTGGCCATTGACAGCCTCAGCTACACTCGTTTCTGGCACTGCCTTTGGCAAAGGAACAGGTGCCCCTTCACCAATAATGTCAGTTTTGCATTGCTCATCAGCTTTTGGCACGGTTTCATCATCTTGCATTTTGTCCTCGAGCTGTTTGAGGATCTCCTTTTCAAAGGAAGGACTCGTGGTGTCATCCACCGAGGAATAGCTGGTCCTTGATGGCAGTTTGTGACAACTGACGAGCTCGAACCTCCGTAAGGTTGAAGGGGACCTTTCCAACGAGGAGGACTTTCCTATAGTATTATGTTTGAGAGGAGGTGACAGAGGAATATCCACAGCTTGGAGTGGTTCGGAATCAGTTGGCGGCCGACCTGGACTCTTGTCCCTTGGTCGAGACTCTTTCGTTGAGGCACCTTCTGGGGATTTGAAGAATGCAGTCTCTTCTTTGTTCTCGGACTCCCCCTTTAACCGTCGATGAAGGGTGTATGGAATATCCACGATGAGATCAGTATCAGCAGAATATTTCCTCTTGTCAGTGAAACTGTCCACATCAGGTTTCAGAGACGCACTTACAATATTATCACCAATAACATCCTTCCTTCCCTCCCCTTGAGGAGATTCAGCCTCTCTACCATACACACTAGCTGTTATACATGCACTGGGTGGGATCTCCCCATTCACCTTAGGGTACAGGTTAGTAGTGTTTAGTTTAGCTAGATCTGGCCTATCAGCTGCCTGACTCTCAGCAAGTCTGTCTATATGGTTAGTAGATTTCTCTGAAGCAGATGCATTGTTTATTACATTTGTGTCATTAACACTCTTCAACTTGGGACTATCTTCGGGAGAAAATGTTACCGATTTACCCCCTGGTTCTCTCCCCTTCCCCACCCTCTCCTCCCCTTCAAGGTGATACGAGTCCTGGGATGTGTTATCATCATTGTCATTTGCATTTTGATTGGCTGATGGTTCATTTTGCATGGCAATATTATTAATAATTATATTTTGTTTCAACTTATCGAGATCTGAATCTGCACCTCTATCATCGGCTTCTGTCCTGGAATCAACACTGTCCTCCTTCCGCATCATGGCTGCCGCTGTTGCCTCCCCAACAGGGATGTGTTCCAGTTTCGGGGAGCCGAGCGAGCGGCTCCCGGACATGGAGCTGTCGCTGTGGACCTCGGCAGTCTCCACACGACTCATAGGGCTGACGTGGTTGTCCTGCGTGATGTCGAGGGTGTGGGAGCCACTGGAAGCTGTGCTGTTGTGGAGGTCTGAGGAATTGTGGGTATTAGTCTTCAGTGTAATCTTTGGTGTCACGCTGGTGCTCCGGCTCGAGATCCGACCACTTGCCGACCTGAAAAAATAACCAAATTTGATTCAGTTTCGTATACTGTATGACCTGAACTTCCCCCGAGCAAATGTGATCCTATTCCATATTTCTAACTTTTGTCATTTTTCACAAAATCAACAAAAAGCCGTCACTAAGTATTTGTCCTCCTTGCTAAAAAAATAACCACATTTTCACAGTTAATATTTTCTATGGTTAATATTTTGGTTAAAAAGAATACATACGTAAGTTATTATAAGCATTACGTTAATTTACCATAATCGACATAATTAGTACCCTTCCTGTAATAACCATTCCTCGTCATCACAATAAAAATACAGCCTCCCCACCTTCCTATACCCTTGAGATAATTTGAGCTTACTCAATTTGATATCCCAATAACTGGGGAAATAGGACTCTCGTGTAGCTTTCTGGTGTTTATCTTGCTTATATTAGTTTTAGAGTCAGCGAGTGAACCCGAACTCCAGATAACCTGGTTATTTGAATAAATTATGCAAATAATTTTGAGTTATTTGTGTAAAGATATAAAACACCAATACTTTGGGTAAATAATTTTCCAACGTATCCTTTCAACTTGTAATGTATTTTTTTACAGTTCTATATTTTTTTCAAATGCAGGCATCACATATATACTGTAGTCTACTGTAAATAATGCCCACACAAGGCGCTTCATCCCAATTATATTGATGTGAGTTTATGCAACATGTGACCCACGTTACTCAATGGCTAAAGAAATTATCTGGAGCCCTGGTGCTCGCTGAGCCAGCAGTAATCAAGCTTTATCAAGGCAGACTGTGCCGAATTGAGTTTGGGCCACGAAATCAACTGAGGCACCAAACTTTGGTCCAATAATTCAGCTCTAAAAACAAGCAATGGAGTGATGCAGGTCTGTGATGTTCACCACTTTCGTGAAACCAGTAAGCAGGGGTATGGTGCTGACAAACCTACAAACAATCACATATCTGGGACTGGAACTCACAATCATAGTTTCCTGGCATGCCTAAGGGAGGCAACTGGGCCACCCTGCCCCCAGCAATGCAGAAATGGAACCAATTCTTACCCAGGTCTCTTCAGGGTTATCATTTACAGAATCATTTTGTTGTTTATAATAACACAAATGGAAAGAGGAGCTATCAGTAAGACAAACAGAGATGGGGACATCACTTTACAGTGTTATCATACAATGGAGAATCAAAGATGACCCATCTTAGCTGGTATTCAAATAAATGGCTGGTTCAGTCATATTGTATTGATTTTGATTGATTTGGTTTGTTTTGTTTGATGTTTAACGCCATGCTTAGCAATATTCCAGCTATATGACGGCGGTCTGTCAACAATCGAGTCTGGACCAGGCAATCTAGTGATTGACATCATGGGCATCGATCTTCACAATTGGGATCAACCAAGTCAATGAGCCTGACCACACAATCCCGTTACTTGCCTCTTACAACAAGCATAATCGCCTTTACGGCAAGCATGGGTTGCTGACGACCTATTCCTTAGAGCGCCTTATGGCAATATTGACTGGCCAAACAAACATGCATGATGTAACACAATGACCACGCAGCTCTTCAATACTAGAGACATCAATACTGCCTGTGTGTGGCTGTGACAGCTAGCATATTGAACACCAAGGATGCAATAACTGGCATATTGAACACAGGGGTGTGACAACTAGCATATTTAACACCAGGGTTGCAATAACTGGCATATTTAACATCCAGATGTGACAGCTGGCATATTTAACACCAGGGTGTGACAGCTGGCATATTGAGCACCAAAGACGGAATAACTGGCATATTTTACACCAGGGTGTGACAGCTAGCATATTTAACACCAAGGATGCAATAACTGGCATATTCAACACCAGGGTGTGACAGCTGGCATATTGAACACTAGGATTGCAATAACTGGCATATTGAACACCAGGGCGTGACAGCTGGCATATTTAACACCAAGGATGCAATAACTGGCAAATTGAACACCAAGGTGTGACAGCTGGCATATTTGACACCAGGATGTGACACCTGGCATATTTAACAGCAAGGATGCAATAACAGCTAGCATATTTAACAGCTAGCATATTTAACACCAAGGTGTGACAGCTGGCATATTGAGCACCAGGGTTGCAATAACTGGCATATTATACACCAGGGTGTGACAGCTAGCATATTTAACACCAAGGATGCACTAACTGCCATATTTAACACCAGGGTGTGACAGCTAGCATATTTAACACCAGGGTTGCAATAACTGGCATATTTAACACCAGGGTGTGACAGCTGGCATATTTAACACCAAGGATGCAATAACTTGCAAATTGATCACCAGGGTGTGACAGCTGGCATATTTGACACTAGGGTGTGACAACCAGCATATTTAACACCAGGGTGTGACAGCTGTCATATTTAACACCAATGATGCAATAACTGGCATATGGGACACCAGGGTGTGACAGCTAGCATATTTAGCACCAAGGATGCAATAACTGGCATATCAAACACCAGGGTGTGACAGCTGGCATATTTAACACCAGTGTGTGACAGCTAGCATATTGAACACCAGGGTGTGACAGCTGGCATATTTAACACCAAGGATGCAATAACTGGCATACTGAACACCAGGGTGTGACAGCTAGCATATTTAACACCAGGGTGTGACAGCTGGCATATTGAGCACCAAGAATGCTATAACTGGCATATTGAACACCAGGGTGTGACAGCTGGCATATTTAACACCAAGGATGCAATAACTGGCATACTGAACACCAGGGTGTGACAGCTGGCATATTTAACACCAGGGTGTGACAGCTGGCATATTTAACAACAAAGATGCAATAACTGGCATATTGAACACACGGGTGTGGCGGCTGGCATATTTAACACCAGGGTTTGACAGCTAGCATATGTAACACAAAGGATGCAATAACTGGCATATTGAACACCAAAGGATGCAAATAACTGGCATATTCAACACCAGGGTGTGACAGCTGGCATATTTAACCCCAAGGATGCAATAACTGGCATACTGAACACCAGGGTGTGACAGCTAGCATATTTAACACCAGGGTGTGACAGCTGGCATATTTAACAACAAAGATGCAATAACTGGCATATTGAACACAAGGGTGTGGCGGCTGGCATATTTAACACCAGGGTTTGACAGCTAGCATATCAAACACCAAGGATGCAATAACTGGCATATTGAACTCCAAGGATGCAATAACTGGCATATTGAACACCAGGGTGTGACAGCTAGCATATTGAACACCAATCCTCATTTTACCCTTAGCTCGTTTGACAAGCATCGGGTGTTGTGAACCCATTCTGACCCAGAATCTGCCCAGAAAATTTCCACGTTTGTTTATTGTTTAATGCCGCATTCAGCAATATTCCAGCTATATGACGGCCGTCTGTAAATAATCCAGTCTGGACCAGACAATCCAGTGATTGACATCATAACCATCGATCAATTGGGACACGATGACATGCATCAACCAAGTCAGTGAGCCTGACCGACCGATCTCATTAGTCGCCTCTTACGACAAGCATAGTTGCCTCTTGCGGCAAGCACGGGTCGCTGAAGTCCTATTCTCTCCCCAGATCTTCACATGCATAATAACCGTGATATGAAAATCTACAACACTTTACCTAACGCTATAAACACACATCCACCATGTTCTACACAGATGAAGGCAGGACACTCACACTGATGAGACATAAGACATTTTAAGCCTCGGTGGTACAAAGTGCTTTTGAAGTAGCAGTGTGACATTTTAAAATATACTACTCAAAATAAGTTTAAGAACGCCCAATTTTTGTCATGGGCCCCGTTCCACAAAGCGATCGCAGCGCTAAGACGATCGTAACAACCATACTTTAAAAGAGACCATGGCAGTCTTAGCGCTACGATCGCTTTGTGGAACGGGACCATGGTCTATAGTTTATCGGTCATCGGTTGTTCGTTAACTTTTTTTGAGTAGTATATAGATGGCAATACATAAAGCTACTTACAAGACATATGCATGTGATTGTATTTAATGTAAAACGTAAGCTAGTTATTTAACTTCTCATTGAATGTTTTGCAACTGATTCTAACAAAGCCCTCTTATCATGCTATACGTCCAGTAAAACATAAGTGAATAGCACAATATCCTTCACAGATCATCCTCTCCACACAGGGGCATTTTAAGCCAAACTTACAAAGCAAAAGATTTGCTTTTCCAAAAGTGTAAATTAATGTGAAACTGGGAGAAAACCACATAGAACACTAGCAGGAGTTTGCCTGCCACTGAATTCTGGCTGTGACAGGGCAAATGAGTTGTTAAATTCAACCAATCCTTGCACGGCTCGATCATGTCAGGCTTGTGGTTTATGTCGTAAAACTAGATTTTCAGAGAAAGCAAGTGGTGCAGATTTTCACTTGACTCATGGCAATATGTCAGTCTGGACTTGACGCCTTGTGTGTGGACAAGATGGCATAATGCCCCCGCGTTACGAGGATAGTACTCTGTGTGTCATGCAATCAGCAGCCAAGGGAGATAACTCTACTTACTTCCTGCAATCCATGGGATGGCAAAAATAAAACAAAGCAGATATCTAATATATTATTTCTTCAAAAGAAAGGTGTTTCTTTCAAAAGTCTAAAAGCACAACATCAAGGATTATAATGTGTACAGTGGACTCAGTCATTGCGCAGAGCTAGACTGGGCCCTGTTCCAAAAAGCGATCGTAGCGCTAAGATGTTCGTAAATCCCATACTTTAACATAGACTTACGACAGAATTAGTGCCAAGATCTCTTTGTGGAACAGGCCCCTGAAGGAAGATTAAGGTGTATATCTAACAAGATACATAGACCTGGCTTGATAGGGAACTGAACCTTTTCCAGCAAACTCCGGTCTTCACTTATTTCACAAGAAACTGAGTCAGCTATACACAAAGAAGACACTGATCTCCAGGGCAATCTTAGCGCTACCACTGACATGTCTATGTTACAGAATGGGGGATACGACTGTCTTAGCGCTACCACTGACATGTCTATGTTAAAGAATAGGGGATACGACTGTCTTAGCGCTACCACTGACATGTCTATGTTAAAGAATGGGGGATACGACTGTCTTAATACTACAAGTGTCCATGTTAAACAATGGGGGATACGACTGTCTTAGCGCTACCACTGACATGTCTATGTTAAAGAATGGGGGATACGACTGTCTTAGCGCTACCACTGACATGTCTATGTTAAAGAATGGGGGATACGACTGTCTTAGTGCTACCACTGACATGTTTGTGTTACAGAATGGGGGATATGACTGTCTTAGTGCTACAAGTGTCCATGTTACAGAATGGGGGATATGACTGTCTTAGTGCTTCAAGTGTCCATGTTACAGAATGGGAGATACGACTGTCTTAGCGCTACAAGTGTCCATGTTACAGAATGGGGGATACGACTGTCTTAGCGCTAAAGGTGTCTATGTCACAGAATGGGGGATACGACTGTCTTAGCGCTACAAGTGTCCATGTTACAGAATGGGGGATACGACTGTCTTAGCGATAAAGGTGTCTATGTCACAGTAAGGGGGATACGACTGTCTTAGCGCTAAAGGTGCCTATGTCACAGAATGGGGGATACGACTGTCTTAGCGCTCCCAGTGTCTATGTTAAAGAATGGGGGATACGACTGTCTTAGTCCTAAGATCACTGTATGGAAAGGGAATCTGGATTCAAAGCATTCCAAAAAGTCAAAATGTGCTAACCAAATTGTGAAACCCATCTCTAAATTTTTTTTAAAGGCAATATTAAGAATTTGCAGACATTTTGAAGACATGTTGACAACTATAGCTGATCAGCAATAACTATACTATACCACACTTTTGAAAGGGATAATTTTCATCATTCCATGATACACAAAACTAATTTTCATATGTCAAGCGTATACTTAAATAGAATGACATATTTGATAATCCTTTCCAGCAGTTGAGTAGCATATATTCCACTTGGAACTTAGGATAGCGTCAGTAACTACAAATTATCAGCAAGGATCGCTTTGACGTCTGTAGCACCCACTGTTATCTCAAAGCATGGGTTACAACAAAAACACTGCAAATTAGGAAGAGGTTAATATATCAATGAAAAGATTAATCAACTTAGGCTAAAATTAGTTTTTCACAGAGCCATAGAATATATTATCGAACATCACACAAACCATCTTTCAGACATTAGTTAGTGGCGAGGGGTTTTACAGGGCAGTTGTTGGTGTCGACAGCTTCTACAGCTTCTATAATCCTACACTGTAACGCCTAGATTTCCCACAGCTGTAACACTAAAGCTTTGTAATCCCTACACTGTAACGCCTAGATTTCCCACAGCTGTTAAACTAAAACTTTGTAATCCCTACACTGTAACGCCTAGATTTCCCACAGCTGTTACACTAAAGCTTTGTAATCCCTACACTGTAACGCCTAGATTTACCACAGCTGTTACACTAAAGCTTTGTAATCCCTACACTGTAACGCCTAGATTTACCACAGCTGTTACACTAAAGCTTTGTAATCCCTACACTGTAACGCCTAGATTTACCACAGCTGTTACACTAAAGCTTTGTAATCCCTACACTGTAACGCCTAGATTTACCACAGCTGTTACACTAAAGTTTTGTAATCCCTACACTGTAACGCCTAGATTTACCACAGCTGTTACACTAAAGCTTTGTACTCCCTACACTGTAACGCCTAGATTTACCACAGCTGTCACACTAAAGCTTTGTAATCCCTACACTGTAACGCCTAGATTTACCACAGCTGTTACACTAAAGCTTTGTAATCCCTACACTGTAACGCCTAGATTTACCACAGCTGTTACACTAAAGCTTTGTAATCCCTACACTGTAACGCCTAGATATACCACAGGCGTTATACCATAGCTGTGTAATCCCTACACTGTAACGCCTAGACATACCACAGGCGTTATACCATAGCTTTGTAATTCTCATTTCCACAACTTCGGTGTCGAGTCACAATTACACAACAACGAACCCACCTTTCAAACTGCTGCCGTTTATCGATGTTGCCACGGACAAATTCCATCAGCTGTTTCTGGGTTCGACCGCTGTACCTGTACATTTAGAGAATTTCCATGAGAACATATCCTTCAGATTATTCTACTCCTATGTGTTTACATGGTACACAGTCACATATAAGTTGGTTGGTTGGATGGTTTGTTGTTCAACGCCACACTCAGCAATATTCCAGCTATATGACGGCAGTCTGTGGACCAGACAATCCAGTGATAAATATCATGAGCATCGATCCTCACAATTGGGATCGATGACATGCATCAACCAAGTCAGCGAGCCTGACCACCCGATCCCGTTAGGCACCTCTTACGACAAGCATAGTCACAGGGGACAAGCATGGGTTGCTGAAGACCTATTCTACCCTAATGCTCACGAATCAGCATGAAAGGAAAGACAGCAGATATATTCTTACGCAGGGGTCAAACTTTGTGACCCTTTGACCTCTGGTGACCTTTATTATTACTGTCTTAGATCTATATTACATACCAACATGTAGAGCATCAGGCTACCAACATTTTGAATGGTCAGACTTCACCATATCACTATTGCTTGTAAAATTATTTCACTTTCTAGTTGCCCTTACCCAGAAATCTGGCCCCGTGGATTCGACTCTGGGGTACACCTTTATGTGGTGAGTGAGTGAGTGAATATTGCTTAACGCCGCATCAGCAATTTTGCAGCTATTCGCGGCGACTTTATGTGGTGATAACTACCACTAAGCTGTGAGTCACGGATTGCTTTTTTTAATCTATGGATATATGACTTTCAAAAAATGATACTGAGATTTTGCCAGCCCAGGTGGTACCAGTATCTGGTCTGGCTCATGGACCGGGAGGGAAGTCAGCATGAAGGGAAGGGCTTTGGTTGGTTGGTTCGTTTGTTGTTTAACGCCACACTCAGCAATATTCCAGCTATATGACGGCGGTCTGTAAATAATCGAGTCTGGACCAGACAATCCAGTGATTAATGTCATGAGCATCAATCCACGCAATTGGGATCGATGACATGCATCAACCTAGTCACCACCCGATCCGGTTAGTCGCCTTTTATGACAAGCATAGTCACCTTTTACGGCAAGCATGGGTTGCTGAAGACGTATTCTACCCTGGAATCGTCACATGTCGAAGGGAAAGCAGTAGATGAGTGAGTGAGTATGGTTTTACGCCGCTTTTAGCAATATTCCAGCAAAATCACGGCGGGGGACACCAGAAATGGGCTTCCCACATTGTACCCATGTCGGAATCGAACCCGGGTCTTTAGCATGACGATCGAATGCTTTACCCACTAGGCTACCCAACCACCCCGGCCAGCAGCAGATAACCCACCTGAATGATGATCCTCGACTGACCACTCGGGTTTTGTTTCTTGGCACTTTTCGAACAGCCTGACACCGGAAGAAGCCATGGTGCTCGATGCATTTCTTCCAAAACCCTTTACATTCATTCCGACTGTCAAAGAAGAACTCCACGGTGTCCTTGTAGTAACCCTGAAATGAAAACATTAAAATGTCAACAGAACGTCCATAGTGAAAGATGAATGGTGTGAGATGTATCACCACTGCCAGCTATGTCACATATTCCAGGTTCAAGTCTGGAGCAGCCAAACCATGTACAGGGTCATGATACGATTCATGATAGAGAAGTTATGCCCATTAATATAAGTGAGTGAGTGAGTGGTGTGTACGCCGCTTTGAACAGTATTTAAGTTACATCACGGCGTGTCAGCTTAATGTGGCTTAATCCTGATGTAAGTCAGGGCCCCATTCTATAAAGCCATCTTACCGCTAAGGTGATCAAAACTCCCATTCTTTAACACTGGCTTAGGACTGTCGTAACACTAAGATTGCTTTGTGGAACAGTGACCTGGTTTTTCACCTTGTTTATGAAACCCTGCTATGGTCCTGACCAACTACTGATCATACTGAGGGCAGTTGGGTTTAACGCCGCTTTTAACAGTATTCCAGTTATATCACAGCGTGTCAGCTTAATGTGGGAGGAAAGCCCGAAGTGATGCAGGTCTCAGACGTTTACCACCTCTGTGAAACCCACGAGCACGGGTATGGTGCTGACAAACCTAGAAACATAATTGGGGTGAACCGGGATTCAAACCCACAATCATAGGTTTCTGGCGTGCCCAAGGGACGCAACTCTGCACAGCGAATCGTGGCGCCTTGGACGACTGGGCCACCCGTGCCCCCCCCTCGCGTTTGAACCCAGGGGATGGGATCATGGTTGGCCAAGGGATGCTACAGTACACAGCAACAGTTGCTATCACCACTGGTTCATGAGGTCCTGACTTCATGGTTTACAGGCTCGGTGAAATGGTTTGGATATTGTGAGCTGCAGCAAACCAGTGGTTGATGGGGTGAACATCGATCAGTGCATGAATATTCCCATGTGACCACACTTCCCAGCGAACCTGCTCAACAATCTCCACAGGCTCTTTAACTTGCAAGTACTTGTGGTCTAACCTACCCTACAATCTCCACAGGCTCTTTAACTTGCAAGTACTTGTGGTCTAACCTACTCTAAAATCTGGGCGGTGGGGCAGCCTAGTGGTTAAAGTGTTTGCTCATCATGCTGAAGACCTGGGTTTGATTCCCCACATGGGTACAATGTGTGAAGCCCATTTCTGATGTTCCCCGCCGTGATAATGCTAGAATATTGCTAAAAGCGGGCAAAATCCAACTTACTCACTACCCTACAATCTCCACAGGCTCTTTAACTTGAAGTACTTGTGGTCTAACCTATTATACAATCTCCACAGGCTCTTTAACTTGAAGTACTTGTTGTCTAACCTACCCTACAATCTCAACAGGTTCTTAAGCTTGAAGTAATTGTGGTCTAACCTATTATACAATCTCCACAGGCTCTTTAACTTGAAGTACTTGTGGTCTAACCTACCCTACAATCTCCACAGGCTCTTAAGCTTGAAGTAATTGTGGCTTAACCTACTGAGTTCTCAACTATTGAAATAAATAAATACATTGCAAGTGATTCCATGACATTTGACTGGCTAACCTACTGTTACCTAATTGGCTGACAATAGAATGGGAAGGGCTGGTGTTACATCATTAAACTGAGTGAGTGAGTGAGTATGGTTTTATGCTGCTTTTAGCAATATTCCAGCAATATCACGGCAGGAGACACCAAAAATGGGTTTCACACACTGTTCCCATGTCGGGAATCAAACCCGGGTCTTCTGTGTGACGAGTGAACGCTTTAACCACTAGGCTACCCGACCGTCCCCATCATTAAACTGAACGATGTCAATGACTTTGTATCCCGTCCACTGTCTTTTTGATGATACTGATCTAAAAAATGCAGCCTGCGTTATTATTGCTGACTTATTTAACAACAAATATGCCAATTTATATACAGTGCCCACTGGATTTTATTTTTATACCTCCATAAACACAAAACATATTGAAATCAATTCTTGATTATGGCTCAAAGAACAAAATATGTGCAATGAAATATATTTGATTGAGGTCTTGACACACAAAAAGCTAACAGAAAACATGCAAAAAGCAGGTACAAGATATTCCGACATGAGTGAGTGAGTGAGTATGGTTTTACGCCGCTTTTAGCAACATTCAAGCAATATCACGGCAGGGGACACCAGAATTGGGCTTCACACATTATACCCGGGAATCGAACCCAGGTCTTCAGCGTAACGAGCGAACGCATTAACCACTATTCCGACATGAAGACTGATTCATGCTTTCCCAGTCTGAGTCTCATGATTAAATCTCCGACTGTCAAAGTTCCTGAGACTCTCTGATGGTCATTACCACTGGGACAAATCCTACATGATTGGCTGTAATTTAGGCTGGAGCTATTATGCTGTCATTGCAAGAGCTGACATTTCACTTATGAGAAAGTCAACAGAATTGGAGCCTGTAAACTTCCGTGTCATCTCGATTTAGCATCAGCCTACTACAGGATGAGTCACACAGCACTCAGTGGCCATTCATGATCATTGTTTGTCATTTAAAGCCGCACTCAGCAATATTCCAGCTATATGACGGCGGTCTGTAAATAATCAAGTCTGGACCAGACAATCCAGTGATTGACATCATGAGCATCAATCCACGCAATTAGGATACAATGACATGCTTCAACAAAACCCGGTCCCAATCATCTCTTACGACAAGCATAATCCCCTTATACGACTAGCGTAGTCCCCTTATACCACAAGCATGGGTTGCTGAAGACCTATTCTACCCTGGATCTTCACAGGTCGGGTCATGGTTTGAGCATGGTTTAGTCATACTATATCTCGGTAGCCTGTAAATAATCAAGTCAGGAGCAGATAAACCAGTGAAGGATAATATCAGCAATGTCCAACTCTTGAGGAACCTGATCCTGACCACCTGATCCATTAGCCGCCTCTGACAAGAATAGGTTGCTGCTGACACACAATCAACCAAGCCACCGAGCATGACCACCTGATCCATTATCCGCCTCTTACAAGCATAGGTTGCTGCTGACACACAATCAACCAAGCCACCGAACCTGACCACCTGATCCATTAGCCGCCTCTTACAAGAATAGGTTGCTGCTGACACACAATCAACCAAGCCACCGAGCCTGACCACCTGATACATTAGCCGCCTCTTACAAGCATAGGTTGCTGGTGACACACAGTCAACCACGCCACCGAGCTTAACCACCTGATCCATTAGCCGCCTCTTACAAGAATAGGTTGCTGCTGACACACAATCAACCAAGCCCCCGAGCCAGCACCTGATCCATTAGCCGCCTCTTACAAGCCTAGGTTGCTGGTGTCACACAGTCAACCAAGCCCCCGAGCCAGCACCTGATCCATTAGCCGCCTCTTACAAGCATAGGTTGCTGCTGACACACAATCAACCAAGCCACCGAACCTGACCACCTGATCCATTAGCCGCCTCTTACAAGAATAGGTTGCTGCTGACACACAATCAACCAAGCCACCGAGCCTGACCACCTGATACATTAGCCGCCTCTTACAAGCATAGGTTGCTGGTGACACACAGTCAACCACGCCACCGAGCTTAACCACCTGATCCATTAGCCGCCTCTTACAAGCATAGGTTGCTGCTGACACACAATCAACCAAGCCACCAAGCCAGCACCTGATCCATTAGCAGCCTCTTTCAAGCATAGGTTGCTGCTGACACACAATCAACCAAGCCCCCGAGCCAGCACCTGATCCATTAGCCGCCTCTTACAAGCCTAGGTTGCTGGTGTCACACAATCAACCAAGCCCCCGAGCCAGCACCTGATCCATTAGCCGCCTCTTACAAGAATAGGTTGCTGGTGTCACACAATCAACCAAGCCACCGAACCTGACCACCTGATCCATTAGCCGCCTCTTACAAGCATAGGTTGCTGGTGTCACACAATCAACCAAGCCCCCGAGCCAGCACCTGATCCATTAGCCGCCTCTTACAAGCCTAGGCTGCTGGTGTCACACAATCAACCAAGCCCCCGAGCCAGCACCTGATCCATTAGCCGCCTCTTACAAGCCTAGGTTGCTGGTGTCACACAATCAACCAAGCCACCGAAACTGACCACCTGATCCATTAGCCGCCTCTTACAAGCATAGGTTGCTGGTGACACACAGTCAACCAAGCCACTGAGCCTGACCACCTGATCCATTAGCCGCCTCTGACAAGCATAGGTTGCTGCTGACACACAGTCAACCACGCCACCGAGCCTGACCACCTGATCCATTAGCCGTCTCTGACAAGAATAGGTTGCTGCTGACACACAGTCAACCAAGCCACCGAGCCTGGCCACCTGATCCATTAGCAGCCTCTGACAAGCATAGGTTGCTGGGGACACAAAATCAACCAACTCACCCGAGCCAGCACCTAATCCTTTAGCCGCCTCTGACAAGAATAGGTTGCTGGTGACACACAGTCAACCAAGCCACTGAGCCTGACCACCTGATCCATTAGCCGCCTCTGACAAGCATAGGTTGCTGCTGACACACAGTCAACCAAGCCACCGAGCCTGGCCACCTGATCCATTAGCAGCCTCTGACAAGCATAGGTTGCTGCTGACACACAATCAACCAACTCACCCGAGCCTGACCACCTGATCCATCAGCTGCCTCTTACAAGCATAGGTTGCTGCTGACACACAATCAACCAACTCACCCGAGCCTGACCACCTGATCCATCAGCTGCCTCTTACAAGCATAGGTTGCTGCTGACACACAATCAACCAAGCCACCGAGCCTGACCACCTGATCAATTTAGACCCCTCTTACTTCAAACAGATTAGGGACCACCAATTTTTTAAATCCTGAGGTGGGGTGTTGGGGGGTTGGGGGAGGAGTGACAGAAAGCAAAGAAATTATTTTGTTCTATGTAGCTTCATACCCCTTCCCCTTCTTGACTATCCAATGGCTGTTCCCATACTGCTATATCATGATTGTTTGTTTGTTTGTTATTTAATGCCACACTCAGCAAAATTCCAACTATATGACGGTGATCTGTAAGTAATTGAGTCTGGACAAGACATTCTAGAGATTGATATCATGAGCATCTATCTACGCCATTGGGATACGATGACATGCATCAACCAAGTCAGCGAGCCTGACCACCCAATCTCGTTAGTCGCCTCTTACGACAAGCATAGTCGCCTTTTACGGCAAGCATGGGTTGCTGAAGACTTATTCTGTGTTATGTCAGTTCAATGCCCACAGTGGGACCACCCTGGCCCAACACCATATGAAGAGCGTGGGATATTCATGATAGCTAAGCCACATATATTGCAGGCGATAACAACAATGGACTTCACATTTGTGTCAAAGTTGGGTTTGAACCAAGGTCTACTGCACGAGAGGTGAGACCACTGACCACTGGGCTAACTCGATATCACTTAAAACAATCGTATCAATTCTGAATATTGTAATTCTTCTTACACCATAATGTCATTGACGTTTACTGAAAAGATGTTTGTATATACATATTCATATGTTGAACTTTAGAATGATTAACGTTTAACTGTACAGAACTATGAGAAACAGCAGCATGCTTTATGGGATATTAGTTGTGAGATTTACAAACAGTTAGTGCACCATCACTCAAAGATTGTGTCGGTTGAGGCTGCAGTCAACAATATTCCAGCTGTAGCAGCTAACTTATCGAGTCTGGGCCTATGAACCAGTGGTCAATATCATGAGCAACAATGCACATTGTTGTGGCAAACGATGCAGAATCAGCATCACCTTGAGACCAACTGATGCCGTATCACACATTTCCGACATTTTGATTCTCTAATACAGGAATCTTGTTATGCAATTGTTAACATGAGATTAGTGATTTGGTATCCTTCAGACAAATCAGTCAAACTTACATCAATCAAACTTCTTGTCCTCTGTTCAAACTTCAAACATAATTATACAGCCTCACGTTTACCAAAGCATAAAACATAATGCTACAATTTATCAAATTAAATTTACTTTAATTAATTCAGTTGAACATCTTAAATTGTCACACACACAAATATATCCGAAATAGACAATTTCAGTTTGACAAATTACAAATCTATATATAGGACACACACATGTTGAGTAAATCCAAAATCAAAGCAAAGACTTTAATTTCCTTAATGTCCGTAACGACAACTGTTTGATTGATGGAGCTAAACAAATGTCAGTGACAGGGTCAGGTGTTTTATCGGAAGGACATGTCAAAAGGCAGTCTGTCATTTTCACATTCCTTACAGCTAGTTTTCACAAATATACTTTTAAATATCCTTTTATACCCGAGATACCAAACTGATAACTACACATAGGAATAAATATGAAAATGGCCGGAAATATTTCAGTTTTGACTGCTGAGTAAAAAGAATTTCGTAGATTGTCTTACAGAATGTGTTTGCTGGAAAATGTCACATTGCCTTTTGACACAGTTAAGGAACTACAAACCAAGAGATACAGGGATAAGTTCTACAGTATATCAAAGAACGAAGTAACAAAATCCCTTCTGATGAACATTCTGTTCAAATAAACCTCAAACTGATTTTGGTTTTCTTTTTGTAACTGAACTGGCAGAGTGAAAATAGAGCAGAAATATTGCCAAAGCTTATTTTAATCCCACAAACTGTTCTTTTGAAAACGATGTATATAGAGTTATACTATTGTTATTCGTTATAGAGTGAATGCATCCTTATTGTACAGTCAGTGTGTACATATCATTATCCAGTTAGAAAATTACTTAAGTTATTCAGTCATATGATAAGTCAGTTATATCACTTCTGAAGTATTGCCAAAGCAACAAAGTTGTACAAAGTGATACGCTTTAATCAACATACCCACGTTCCATTAACCTGGATGTGAAAAGGTTCATAAAAAAATGATAAAAAACAACATAAAAATGAGAACAGAAAGTTAATCAAAATAGGTGAATTACCAAAATAAACATTTAAGAACAGAAAGCCTGGTTCTCTATGTTAATTAACACTGGGAGGTTTGTTATTTTAATCCTTCATCAAATTGGATATGCAATGATATTGTGGTCATGCCAAGCCTTAAAGGACAGTTCATGCTATGGGCCCACTTGCACAAAGTGATCTTAGTGCTAAGACTATTGTAAGCCTATGTTAAAGTATGGGAGTTACGATCATCTTAGCCCTAAGATCCCGTTGTGCAAGTGGGTCCTTGTGAGAGCAGGCAATAAGGCACTGTAGCTCACCTCTACATGAAAACAGTATTTATTGCACACATCATCATAGATCAGATTTCATGCAATTAGAATGAAGGTGTCATGGGGAGATAAGTCATTCTTGATTCATGCATGCAGGATTCTTTGAAAAATGATCAATGTCAATCAGCATTCTGTCAAGTTAAAATGATAAACAGTTACATTTAGGATAATCAATATCAAACAAGGCCAGCAAGAATGACAGGTGCATCAACTGCTTTCAGCAAAGGGACTTAAACATAATACTTTAATGTCTGCTTTGTGAACAGATGTCCGATAGTCCTCGTGTCCGATATTGCCCGCAGGACATCACGTTCCACAGAGCAAGACGGAACGCCATGTCATGATAGTCCTTATGTCCGATATTATCAGCAGGACATCCCCTTCCACAGAGCAAGACGGAACGCCATGTCATGATAGTCCTCATGTCCGATATTATCAGCAGGAGTTTGTTTGTTTGTGGTGTGCTGATGCTTGTTTTTTTTGTTGTTTAACGCCACACTCAGCAATATTCCAAATATATGATGGCGGTCTGTAAATAATTGAGTCTGGACCAGGCAGTCCAGTGATTGACATCATGAGCATTGATCCACGCAATTGGGATACAATGACATGCCTCAACCAAGTCAGCGAGTCTGACCACCTGATTCCGTTAGTTGCCTCTAACGACAAGCATAGTCGCCTTTTACGGCATGCATGGGTTGCTGAAGACCTATTCTACCCCGGATCTTCACGGGTCGTTGATGCTTGTACTAGTCCTGACCAATCTAGCCTACTGAGACACCTTTTAACTTTTAACCTTTTTTGGTAGGACGCGGCCGGAGATTTAACCACTGACCATCTGCTCTCTGGGCAGATACTTTATCTACTAGACCACGGAGTAGGTGGAACAGAGAGTGAATGAGTGTAACACAACGCAGCCTGTAAGTGCTGGAAAAGAGGTTGCAGGGCCCTTTTTTCACAAAGCGATTGTTGTGCTAAGATGATCACAACTCCACACCTTAACAATCGACTTTGCGACAATTGTAGCACTAGTGAGTGAGTGAGTGTGTTGGGTTTAACGCCGATTTTAACATTATTCCAGTTATATCGCAGTGTGTCAGCTTAATGTGGGAGGAAAGCCTGAAGTGATGCAGGTCCCAGACGTTTACCACTTCGGTGAAACCCACGAGCACGGGTATGGTGCTGACAAACCTAGAAATCGGGGTGAACCGGGATTCAAACCCACAATCATAGGTTTCTGGCGTGTCCAATTGTAGCACTAAGATAACTTTGAGGAACAGAGCCCTGAGTGCCATTGTCGTAAGTCCATGTTAAGGTATGGGAGTTACAATCACCTTAGCGCTAAGATCGCTCTGTATAACAGCACCCGTGGGATCTGTCATAATCCAGAATCTCCACACAGCCTTTTTAGCAAAATAAGTCAAATACAGCTCTAGGCATGGAGAACATATCACACTTAATAATCACAGATTCCAACTGGGAAAAGATGCTAACAGTACGATGGCGCCTTAAATCTCAGGAGAGCCTGTGGCTCTGTGAGTTTTTGACACAGATGAGACCTTCTACACTACTAGAAACTTACAAGACCTGCTGAAATCTGGTTGTGTAGTGGATAATGTTCTCTCAATGTTCAGCATTCAACAACACATTGTATTCACCTTCATAAACAGGACCTCCTATACCCCTATACTGCACTGTAGAACACCTACAACTCCTACACATTCCTACACACTGTAGAAGAAGGCCACATTACACAATGGGGGTACTGTATTGTTATTTACCATTATTTCCACGCAGTTCTTAAACTATTGGCCCCTGAATTCAAATTTGGAATTAACGAAGTCAAACATCAAGAATAATTGATCAATTGAATAATGGAGCAAAATAATTTTAGTTATAAACATGATTTTAAATGATAGCGATCTGCCTTGATGTTTAGATTCTTTTACCATGTGACAGGAAGTTGTAGTTATCCCACAATGCAGTGTAACGATGCAGCGAAGTTATCCCTGTACCTCTGGAACACGATATCTGTACCTTACTCACATAGCTCTCGGGGTGTAGTTTTATCAAGAACTTTTTCCTTTTAAAGCTTAATTTGCGGATTTTTGCCCATGAGAATGTGTTGATCTTTGTTGCGTTCTGGAACACCTGTACGCCCATGTGTGCTACAGCGAGAGTGAGCGTGACAGCCTCGTGATCCTGAAACAGGAAGAAGAGAGTGAAACTAGTGTTCGTAAAGAGTGAGTGAGTGAGTGAGTTGGGTTTTACGCCGCTTTTAATAGTATTCCAGTTATATCATGGCGTGTCAGCTTAATGTGGGAGGAAAGCCTGAAGTGATGCAGGTCTAAGACGTTTACCACTTAGGTGAAACCCACGAGCAGGGGTATGGTGCTGACAAACCTAGAAACATAATCGGGGCGAACCGGGATTCGAACCCACAATCAAAGGTTTCTGGCATGCCCAAGGGACGCAACTCTGCACAGCGAATGGTGGCGCCTTAGACGACTGGGCCACCCATGCCCCCTGTTCATAAAGACAACTTCTTACTTTCTCTCAAAGTCGGACTACCATGGATTGATTTTTGTTGTTTAACGCTGCACTCAGCAATATTTCAGTTATATGACGGCGGTCTGTAAATAATCGAGTCTGGACCAGACAATCCAGTGGTTGATATCATGAGCATCGATCTACGCAATTGTGATATGATGACATGCACCAAACTAGACAGTGAACCTGACCACCGATCCCTTAAGTCGCCTCTTACGAAAAGCATAGTCATCAGTTTCGGCAAGCATGGGTTGCTGAAGACCTATTCTACCACGGATCTTCATGGGTCGACTACCATGGAAAGAGACTCAACATTAATAGGGTGGGTGGGGGATGGGGGAGAGATGGGTGGTAAGACTGTGTCATATTTTGCTGGGTGAGTGAGTATGGTTTTACGCCTCTTTTAGCAATATTCCAGCAATATCACAGAATGGGACACCAGAAATGGGCTTCAAACATTGTACCCATGTGGGGAATCGAACCCAGATTTTCGGCATGACGAGCGAACGCTTTAACCACTAGGCTACCCGAGCATATTTTCTTTCATTGATTCAGGGAACACACACTCAGCCCATATAATGCATTAATTTATGGTAAATATTTCAGAGAATTTCATTTTATTGTTCAACTTTATTTGATTACAAAAAGAAAACATTTAATTGGCTGATCAGTTCAAAGATAATTGAGTATAGGATATAAATATCACCTGCTTGATAACAGTGTTAGTTACAAACACAGAGAATTTGCTACCATTGTAACCAAGATTGAATGTCCATACGATTGTGTCATTAGGTCAGGTAAATCAGGAGGCACTTCTAGGACATACTTTGGCAGGGAACATCTTAATGCCGTACAGCTCCACTTTCCGGGCTGTGTCCAACAGGTTCAGGTCGGCTTCTGCTGGACTCTCTCCTCTGGAACATCCAACAAAAACAATCACTTGGGTACACTGACACACAAACAAATTAATCACTCATTGTAACAGTTTTAGTCAGGGCAAAAAGTTTCACTGAGTCAGCAGTATCATATTGCAAAATTCTTCCATTCTGCAGTAAGGCTAAATCTCTGCCTGACTAGACCTGCCAAAATATACATCCTGTGAAGGAAAATGATCACCAAGGAAGGGAGACAACTGCTAGAGAAGGGGGACTACTCCCATGAAAGGGAGACAACTACTTAGGAAAAAAAGACAACTCTCAGGAAGGCCTTGATAGGTAAGGGAGACAACTAGAGAGTGAGACTTCTGTTTAGGAGATGCCCTTCAGGAAAGGGAGACAACTCCCAGGAAGGCCTTGCTAGATCAGGGAAACAACTAGAGAGCAATACTTTTGTTTAGGAAATATCCTTCAGGAAAGGGAGACAACTCACATATGCTGTTTATGGTACTCCATGATCTTTTCCTCGAGGTCTGGAGTTTGGCTGGGAACAAACTTCATGGAAGACAGGTAAGTGTGGTCCAAATAATCGTCGACAAGAAAGTCACCGATTTCAGCTGTAAAATGAAATAAAACAGAACCATCATTTCAAATTCAAATTGTTTGAATTAATGGTGTACTTGAAGATATATTATAGCTTTTAACAAAATTTATTTATCATTAATGATGTTCGTGTGCGCGTGCGTGCATGCGTGTGGCTGCTTGTACTAGCCCGGACTAATGCCGTTTTATACTGCTTGTCCACTGAGATACCATGCCAGAGTTTAACATGGATACCCCACTGAGACAGAGTATACTGACTCCGACAAGACCTCATTTTATCCCGTAAATGCTAGCACCAGGCAGGGTAACAACAAGTACCATATTTTAACGAGATGGTACGAGGTAGTTGGCACTGAACCACAGACATTCCGTTCTCTCTGCGACCTCACTTTTTACGGGCCTTGTTTCATATGTGGCGATGTACCAGGCCCGATAGCTAGACACAACTCGTGAGAGCTGACTATGATGCAACCCCACTTTTTACGGGCCTCAAAGCTTGTTTTCTACGGGATGTTGCTACAGCTTGTTTGTGACCCTCACCTTGAGCAATGTAAGAAGCAAGAAGGGCTGCGGTATTGTCGCTGCATGGCATCACCCCCGACAACAGATCCTGCTTGATTTGGAGTGCAAACAAATACCTGAAACACAATACGCAAATACACCTGAACAGGTTAGAAACTAGCAATCAAACATCACATAAACATCTATACAGGTGAACAGGGGTGGGATACTGTCAGAACTAGGACTTGAAAACCTGGCATACAGTTTCGTCCCTTGTCGTTACCTTTTCACTCCCCAATCACACCCCCCTCCCCAACAAAGTGACGTCATCCACCCTTTTTCAGCAACCCATCCTTGTCACACTCATCCACACTCGCAAAGGGCGGATTAAGCATTTTCAAAATGGAGGGGTCAAAATTCTCCCTTTAGATAATTTTACTGCCTAAAACGCACTACATTTGGTTTTCAAATGTGCATGCGTGCGTTTGGGAGGGACAAGAGGGAGTATGGTTTTACGCCGCTTTTAGCAATATTCCAGCAACATCACGGCGGGGGACACCAGAAATGGGCTTCATACATTGTACCCATGTCGGGAATCGAACCCGGGTCTTCAGCTTGACGAGCGAACGCTTTAACCACAAGGCTACCCGACCACCCCGCATGCGCGCGTTTGGAGGTGGGGGGAGGAGGAGGAGGAGACCCCCTGGACCTATGCTTGTCTCATGAAGTCATCATCCCTCCCTCCCTCACTCATCCATTCCCCTACTCACCCTGTGAACTTGTCCTCCCTCCATCACCGTCTTACTCTTTCCCCACTCACCCATCCTCCACTCACTCACTCATTCACTCACTACTCACTCCCACACTCACCTAGTGAAGTCGTCCTCCAGTAGACCGGGGTCTGGGGTGTAGAACTTTGTACAGAAGCTAAGTGGTGTGTCTGGGGTAGGCAGCTGTTTCAGCAGAGGCTTCTGGCGGTCGACCCAACACTGAAAAACACACGCAGGGAATAATCCACGGCCCTTGATGGCATCAATAAGTCAGAAGTCCAGGTTGTCATATTCTAACTAATCTCTAATATTTGAGTCTGGATCAGACAATCCAGTGATTAACATCATGTGCATCGAATTGGGATACGATCACATGCATCAAGCAAGTTAGCGAGCCTGACCACCCGATCCTGTTAGTTACCTCTTACGACAAGCATAGTCGCCTCTTAAAACAAGTATAGTCACCTTGTACAGCAAGCATGGGACCTGCATCACTTCGGGGTTTCCTCCCATATTAAGCTGACAAGCCGCGATATAACTGGAATACTGTTAAAAACGGCGTTAAACCCAACTCGCTCACTCATGCACGACCAGGGGATGCAATTCTCCACAACAAATTGTTCAGCAGACATTTCATGTGAAAACTTTACTGTGTGGCTATCAATAGTAACTCTTTGGGTAGTTGTCTCCCCTGACACTGACCTTGAGTCCACCATTGTCGATGTACTCCAAGTCGAAGTAGTCGGCTTCCAGAAGCTGCAGGTGCTGACACACTGCCTCCCATAGCGTGATGCCGAGGGACTTCACCTACAACACAATACGTGCACTCATTAGGAGGGTAATCATACAAAACCATACTCACCGCCAGAAGAAACACGAACCATAGCAACATAAAGAAAAGTATGTACATTAAGATTGGTTGTTGGTTTGTTGTTTAACGCCGCACTCAGCAATCTTCCGGCTATATGATGGCGGTCTGTAAATGATTGAGTCTGGACCAAACAATCCAGTGATTAATGTCATGAGCATCGATCCACGCAATTGGGATCGATGACATGCATCAACCAAGTCAGCGAGCCTGACCACCTGATCCTGTCAGTAGCCTCTTACGACAAGCATAGTCACCTTTTACGGCAAGCATGGGTTGCTGAAGACCTATTTTACACCAGATCTTCACGGGTCTTGTACATTAAGAAGAGATGTTTCCAATGTGTAAAACTAACAATCAGTCAAGTGTTACCACAGGGTGTCTTAATTCTAATGATGATTTTCTGCACGTGATTTCCAAATTTCACACGCTAATCCTGCACAAGACAAATGGTGCATCTCGAGTCAGGGATCTATGCAAGTGCACCGATCAAAGAGTGCCAATTCAATAAATAAATATCATGTGATTCCGGACACTAGGCCTTTAAGTGTACTTTTATAGGTTATTCGGAACGAGCGAGTGAGGATTGTTTCAGCAATATTCCAACAATATCAGGGCGGAGGACACCAGAAATAGGCTTCACACAGGGAACCCATGTGTGGATTCGGACCTGGGATTCGAACCTGGGTCTCGATATGATGAGCGAACCACTCGTCTTTCCTACCCCCCTTTTTGGAACAAGTCATGGTACAGATGAACCTCAGTCCTTGCAACCCTGATCAGTTATCAATGTATCATAGTATCAATGTAGATCACTGGATTGTTTGGCCCAGATTTGAATATTTGCAACCCGCCATAATATATTTGGAATATTGCTGAGTGCGGCGTTAAACAGAAGACAAACAAACAAGGTACAGATGAACCAAGTCACATTTCTTGCAACTTGTCATTTTAAAATATCGGCTCAGAAAAAATCTATTAATTAAGATTGAGTGGGTTTTAAACGCCGCTTTTAACAGTATTCCAGTTACATCATGGCGTGTCAGCTTAATGTGGGAGGAAAGCCCAAAGTGATGCAGGTCTCAGATGTTTACCACTTTGGTAAAACCCACGAGCAAGGGTATGGTTCTGACAAACCTAGAAACATAATCGGGGCAAACCGGGATTCGAACCTACAATCATAGGTTTCTGGCGTGCCCCAAAGAGGCAACTCTGCACAGCGAATTGAGGCGCCTTAGATGACTTGGCCACCCATGCCCCCTATTAAATAAGAAATACTATCAGTCAGATATATAAGCCTAAAATCTTGTTGACTGTAAACAGCACCACAACTCAACTGGTGTCATTGTGATGGCCTAGATTTCATAATCTCAGGTGAGGTGAGGTGAGCTCAGACAAGTGTGTACAATCTTGACAACGCATGGTCCCGCCCATATTCATCAACGCGGCTTGCGTCCGACCCATGGTGTATGAATGTAGCCGAAGGAAACAAGAGACGTTTATTGCCAACAAAGTGTCATGACTCTTGTTGATGTTAATGTCAGTGACGTGTTAACCCCTAGTCTGGTACCACCCTGGTGTTGTTGATGTTAATGTCACAGATGTTAACCCCTTATCTGATACCACCCTGGTGTTGTCGATGTTAATGTCACAGATGTTAACCCCTTATCTGATACCACCCTGGTGTTGTTGATGTTAATGTCAGTGATGTGTTAACCCTTTGTCTGGTACCACCCTGGTGTTGTCGATGTTAATGTGAGAGATGTGTTAACTCCTTGTCTGGTACCACCCTGGTGTTGTTGATGTTAATGTCAGAGATGTGTTAACTCCTTGTCTGGTACCACCCTGGTGTTGTTGATGTTAACAACATGGTGTTGTTGATGTTAATGTCAGAGATGTGTTAACTCCTTGTCTGGTACCACCCTGGTGTTGTTGATGTTAACAACATGGTTTGAGGTCCATTTCAATATTTTGGGGAGGAGCTAATTTCTTGTAACATTTGTTACATCAATACATGCTGTTTACAGACGTTTACCACTTCGGTGAAACCCATGGGCACGGGTATGGTGCTGACAAACCTAGAAAAACATAATCAGGGCAAACCGGGATTCGAACCCACAATCACAGGTTTCTGGCATGCCCAAGGGACACAACTCTGCACAGTGAATTGCGGCGCCTTAGGCGACTGGGCCACCCGTGCCCCCCTTATGCCAATTAACTACAGACATGCTTAAAATGACAGTATACACCAAAAGGAGTGAGTGAGTGAGTGAGTGAGTGTGGTTTTACGCCACTTCTAGCAATATTCCAGCAATATCACAGCGGGGGACACCAAAAATGGGTTTCACACATTGTACTCATGTCAGGAATCGAACCTGGTTCTTCGGCATGACGAACAAACACTTTAACCACTAGGCTACCCCACACTAAAAGGATGATCGGCTGCACAGGGGAAAGGACTTTTTATGTTCATTGGCCTTAAAAGTTCCAGGGCTAGACTTACTTGTACCAGGTGCATGTTGACATGCAAACCTAGTTGCACCTGACAAGACCAGGTTGCACCCTGGTCCCATAAACCTATCACAGTTGAAAACAGTTGCATAAATTATAGTCGGAATCACGCACGTTGAGACACCAACACAACACTGTATTCGTGCGTGCGTGATTCCCGTGCACCCTTTCGAGTTGAGTTGATTGGTTCAAGGGTGTCATATGGCCCTGTGATGCAGGGGTAGCATTATGCAGATGGCTGTTTCAATGAATGCTCGTTCCACCCGTGACGAACAGGTCTGGTTGTTGATGAAATATAGTGATAGCTAAATAGACAGATTTTTTATTCATGCATGATTGTCTTTAAATGTAATATCCAGTTATGAATGACTTTTTAATAATCTCATACCAACTTTGACTGGAGTCCAATAGTTTTTCAGATTTTGTAGTAAACGTCGGTACCTTAAATTAACTTCCAGACTATAGTCTAAATACATACAATCTGAGATCTCCAATGACTGACATGATTTTTTTATACATTGAGGATGTATTGCTATGAAATGTAATGGGAAGATGTGCGCATCATCTTGAAGTACCCACAATTTGATGACATCATGCCCTAGAAAGCATGACAAAATACACGTAACACAGGGATCAGTGATGTAGTATGGTAAATAAAGCTAAGTAGTGATTGTGTTCAAAGATCATTGTTGTGTCGAAGACTAAGAGGACAGCCAAACACAAATATGAATTTATTTTACATCCTCTTGATGCAAGTCGACCAAATATTAGGTTACATTTTTCAATAATAGGTTGCACTGGTGCGTGTCTTACATAGCTAAATTGAGCCATGAGTGCTCTTAGTCAATCTCCATCATCTGTAGAGAATCTACTCAGCGATGGCAACCCATTATGTTTGAAATAAATTGTTTTTAAAATGGACCTCAGAGGACGTGTCTTTCAGGTGACTGTAAGGATAGTAATCAGTGCAGAACATGTATCTTGTCAAAATGGCCTCCAATTTAGATGCGGCCAAACTCTTCAAAAACCCGTTTGCCCAAAGAAGGGATTCAGAGAGCACTCACTCCCTGGCACAACTTTCTCCAACTTATCAACAGGGGCCCCTGATATGGGCAAATCCCTTCAACCTGGGGGCCAGGGCAACGGGTGTATACGAACACCTTAACCCTTTCCCAGTCAGTCATGCAGCACAAGGCATGTGATAACTGCCTTACGACATGTGAAGAGGCAGGTGCCTCTCTCGCCAACCTGTGTGGCTACAACCAGGATATATCTGCAGTTGTATAGGATATACCCACAGTTGTATAGGATATACCTGCAGCTGTACTGGATATGAAGGTGGGTAAAATATGTCCATATCTCCATACACAATATTTGATTATTGCTCCACCGTTGATAAGCATTGGATATGTTACAGTCAAATACTTTACAAATAGACTGAAAAAGTCATGTATTTCGACATGTCATTTTGCATTTTGTAAATTGCCTAAGTGAAAAATTTCAATCATTTTACCCACCAGATAGACGTCATGTTGGGCAAACTGCAGCTGTGATATTAACTAGCTATATATATAGTGTAGTTTGTTACACTGTGGAAAATATTCCCCAAAGAAAACCACAATGCCAACATGTCATTTTAAGTCAAACTCATCCGTCAAGAATGCTCAATTCTGACGTGGACTAATGCTCAGTCTTTGAAAATTTTGATAAATAGAAGCGGGTACAATTAAATTAAAAAGGAGCCTAAGTGAGATGGAACATTCATAATTAAATCTGTGAAAATCTAGACTTGCTTCATTAAGAGGTATGGAATTACAGTGAGAGCTGGGAAAATTATATGGTTTAGGGACTGAGGTAACAAGCATGTTCTTGTGGAGGGGATCTCAATTAAACCATTTCGTTTTGAGTCCAATCCTATAAAGAGGCCTCAAAACTGAGGTATTAATCAAGCTTTTGTGAAGAGGCTTATCACAGTGGCAGAAACTGAGCTCCCGGTATGTTTCAATCAGTGGATCTTTTCTAGCCGCTAATCTTGAGCTGGCTGATGAGTGTCATGCAGGGGGTTTCAGTTGCCTGATATCTGTAGCCGGTCAGGTCAAACACTTCAACAGAACTTCAGTTATGTTTGCGGGACACCTTAATAAAATATGATATAAATGTGTGTACTCATAATGCGCTAGACTCCACACACAAGGTCAAACTACTTGAACAGAACTTCAGTTATGTTTGCAGGACACCTTAATAAAATATAATATAGATGTGTGTACTTATAATGCGCTAGACTCCACACATGAGGTGCATGCTTAAAGCGCTAACATTATGCACCGGTTAATGGATCAGTGTGCACTTGATTTTCATTCTCAGCTCCCAGGGGAGTATACAACCCGAGCTGACTGTGAGGCGCTAGAAAGTTAACAGCCACATTTCCATCTCATCCTACCAGGTACCCATTCACTGCTGGATGATCTGCCCACAATCAGGCACATGGAGCACATGTGGTGTTTCCTTAGGAAAGAGACTTGGTTTTGCAATATGCCTCTGTTTACCCAGCAGTGGATGGGTACCCGGGAGGATGAGATGGTAATGTAACTGTTAACCTAGTGCCTTGCTTTGGTCATATACTCCCCAGGAAGCTGAGAATGAAAATCAAGTGCACACAGATCCACTGACCAGAGTAAAAATAATGTAGCCATGAGCACTCACTAACTGAATGGAAGTTGGTGCATCGAAAATGGACTTATCACGAAAAGGCCAAACCTGGGATTAGAACCCAGTCCGTGGACTACTGGGCCACCCACACCTGCCCATTTTGATAAGATTCCAAATACAGAACCATCCACAAAAAAAAGGTTGCATGACACCATGCTATTCAGGAAGTCACAAACATAGACCATTAAAGACATCACATGAAACTTCACACCAACTTATCAATGAAGATGTGTGCCAATAAATCGAGCAGCAAACAGGATCTATTCGATCATAAAACATGTTGTATCTATACTCAGGGCCTGTGAGTGGATGAGATACCCTTCATATGTGATGCAATATACCCCTTGTGTCCGGGACAGAACAGCTACTATTCACTGGTTGTTATATCATCTTTCATCATGCATGAAACCCTCTATCACCTGCTCACTGTATCACAACGATCTCATACAAACCCTCCAAACAAATTTTCTCAAAAAAAGCCATTGGGGGCAGTCATGCGAAAATATCCCAGCTAACACAACACTGCTTGTCTTACAAAGCAGAAACTGATTGCATTCATGAAGATTCCATTCCCATTGAAATGTGTGCAAGGATAGTTTTTTAGTAGGAGACTGTGTGTGTTGATCCAGGAGATAACTTTTTGTATCTCCTGTTCCCTAAAGGACCAATCCTTGCTCTGTGCCAGTCATGATAACTCCTTCCTGCTCCCAATGTCAAGCACAAGCTCTAGTACCTTCAGGTTAATAGTTGATGCCGGCGCCCCATTCTGGAAATGGGATTCAGGAAGTTCATGGTAGACATTGACAGGATTGTTGAGTCCTAGGTTGAGGGGATTCATGGCTCCTAGGTCGAGGGAATTGTTAAGTCCTAGGTCGAGGGAATTGGTGGCTCCTAGGTTGAGGGGATTGTTGAGTCCTAGGTCGAGGGGATTGTTGAGTCCTAGGTCGAGGGGGTTGTTGAGTCCTAGGTTGAGGGAATTGTTGAGTCCTAGGTCGAGGGGGTTGTTGAGTCCTAGGTCGAGGGGGTTGTTGAGTCCTAGGTCGAGGGGATTGTTGAGTCCTAGGTCGAGGGGGTTGTTGAGTCCTAGGTTGAGGGGATTGTTGGCTCCTGGGTCGATGGTTTTTTTCTGGGTCCTAGGTCAAGGGAATTGTTGAGTCCAAGGTTGACAGGATTGAATCCTAGGTCGAGGGGATCGAGTCCTAAGTCAATGGGATTGGTGATTCCTAGGTCGACGGGATTGGTGTAGGTCCTAGGTCGGAGTCTTACTAAGTGATGTGGAGCATTGGGGACCCATTTTAACCCTGATAGAGTTCCCTTACCCAAATTGTGTCTACAGTATCCAATAACTGCCTTAATGACTGATGTGAGAGCATGTTATGCATGGCCTATGTGACATGTTGTTCAGCGATCGGCTCTGTCACACGAGAAGTGTCAGTGTAATCCTCAAGTAAAAGGTACATCATTCACAATCTCCTTTCTGCCAAAAGCTGACAGATTTGAGTCTGATGACAATACCAAACCCAACAGATGTACATCCAAAGGTCTCATTAATTTACAAGCAAACATTACCTACAGAAACATTAACTCTGCAAATTCATTCGGAGACAAATACCAGGGAAAATATCTCAACATTTCATTTGGCAGATTGTTCTTGAGGTTCAGTAACACTATCAGCAGTATCTTGACATTGCCTGCTGACTGACGAGGGCGAATGTACACCTAGTTCACCGATACCCTGCCAATCTCATTAATGATTAAACCTAGTCAATCAAACACAGCATGTTGCACTGGCCGAGGATCACGCACAGACTCAACAGATAGATTGTCTCAGCCATCACAAGAAATACCACGCTCTCCAACAGTTTCTGGAACCTGTGGATGTAAAACCACCTCCCGTGTCACGGATCTTAAAGGCGGACTTGCCTCAGACAAATAGGCATCCCAGCTAGTTTGATCCTTGTTGTTCAGTGGGTGACCTGTTAGCTCAAACAGCCTAATGTATCATGGACAAAGAAGAATAAATACTTATACTTTAAGTGGCCAAGTGAGTGAGTTGGTTTAATGCTGTTCTGAAGACAGGAGAGTCCAAATCTGCCCGTCATACCACATGCCTGTCATGCATGCTTGCATGGTATGGTGCTGACAAGACCAAGAATGATACTCAGGGCAAATTTGGGATTCAAACCCACAGTTATCGGATTCTGGCAGGACAAAGGGACACAACTCAGATGATTGGGCCGCTCGAGCAGAATCAAAAGATCACTGTTCCAGCAAGAGATTGCAGTCAGGTTCTTCTCCTTGGTCAGTATACAACTGACTGACAGGTCATGCAGTAAATGGTGCTAAATAATGTCGATATGATCAACTGTTTGCTTGTACGTCCACATGTCACCACCAAATGATGCAGTTATTCATAAATAATTTGATCAATATACTGCATTCCCTGTTCACCTCCAGGAGGAATGTAGTATGCACTATTCCAGATATATCAAGGCGGTCTGTAAATAATCAAGCCTGGACCAGACAATCCAGTGATTGACATCATGAGCATCGATCTACGCAATTGGGATACGATGACATGCACCAACCAAGTCAGTGAGCCAGACCACCTGATCATGTTAGTCGCCTCTTATGACAAGCATAGTCGCCTCTTATGACAAGCATAGTCGCCTTTTATGGCAAGTATGGGTTGCTGAAGACCTATTCTACCCGGATGTTCACGGGTCTCAGCTAAGCAAGACAGCACTGTCAAGAAAGTAAGGTCACTACATCTGACATCCGTACAGGTGAACGTTTCTATTCTGTGTAACACTTGCTAAGTTTGCTAAGTTACCAAACAGGATGGTGTCAATGTCAGTCACTGAGGTGAGATTGTGTGGGGAAAGAATGCAGGTATTACCTACGTCCGTCTTTGGCTATAAGGGTGACTAGAAAACAGATCCTCCCAGAAACACAGGTATGTTGAAGATAGTAGTTTAACCCCTCACCGTTTGAATGGTCCTCACTGAAGGGTAGACCTGAACCAAACCCAACATCAAGCACAATCATTTGTATCCAGCCAACCATCAAGCATTCTCAATGGTACCCCGCCGACCGTCAAGCATTCTCAGTGGTACCCAGCCAACCGTCAAGCATCCTCAATGGTACCCCGCCGACCGTCAAGCATTCTCAGTGGTACCCAGCCAACCATCAAGCATCCTCAATGGTACCCCGCCGACCGTCAAGCATTCTCAGTGGTACCCAGCCAACCGTCAAGCATCCTCAATGGTACCCCGCCGACCGTCAAGCATTCTCAGTGGTACCCAGCCAACCATCAAGCATCCTCAATGGTACCCCGCCGACCGTCAAGCATTCTCAGTGGTACCCAGCCAACCATCAAGCATCCTCAATGGTACCTTGCTGACTGTCAAGCATTCTCAGTGGTACCCAGCCAACCGTCAAGCATTCTCAGTGGTACCCAGTCAGTCAAGCATTCACAGTGGTACCACGACAACCGTCAAGCATTCTCAATGGTACCCCACCAACCGTCAAGCATTCTCAATGGTACCCCGCCGACCAACCAAGTCACATTCGATCAGACCGCCTCTGTGGAATAGTAGTAGAGCGTCCGCCCAGGGAGCGGAAAGTTCCGTGGATCGATCCCTGGCCGCGTCATACCAAAAGACGTTAAAAGATGGTACTTGTTGTTACCCTGTCTGGCAATCGGCATTAAGGGGCTAAAACAAGGACTGGTCGGCTCGGAGTCAGTATACTGTGTCTGAGTGGGGTATTCATGTAAAACTGCGGAAGGATATCTCAGTGAGCTAGCACTTTAAATCGGCATCAGTCCGGACTAGTACAAGCAGCCACATAAACATACACACGTCCATGCACGTCGCTATACAAGTGCAATAATCTTGGATGCGACGTTAAACTCCATTTCACCTCACCTCACAATCGATCAGTAAAAACTTAACAAAGGTGTCCCTCATCCATGCAGACAATGGCATCATCAAATCTCCATTTGGTAGGCAATAAAGGAGGACAATATCTGGGTGTGTTCACAGAAGGGCCATGTGGTTGATAGACAATTAAGTAGTTGTGTAAGTTCAGTATAACACTGGGCACATGCAGCTAAACTGTATGGGGCTCCAGGCTATAAGCAGGTGTGAAGACACAATGTAACACACTTGCACACAAAGTAGTTGTGTAAGTTCAGTATAACACTGGGCACATGCAGCTAAACTGTATGGGGCTCCAGGCTATAAGCAGGTGTGAAGACACAATGTAACACACTTGCACACAAAGTAGTTGTGTAGGTGCAGTATATCACTGGGCACATGCAGCTAAACTGTATGGGGCTCCAGGCTATAAGCAGGTGTGAAGACACAATGTAACACACTTGCACACAAAGTAGTTGTGTAAGTTCAGTATAACACTGGGCACATGCAGCTAAACTGTATGGGGCTCCAGGCTATAAGCAGGTGTGAAGACATAATGTAACACACTTGCACACAAAGTAGTTGTGTAAGTTCAGTATAACACTGGGCACATGCAGCTAAACTGTATGGGGCTCCAGGCTATACGCAGGTGTGAAGACACAATGTAACACACTTGCACACAAAGAGGCGGTACTTTCATGCAATATAGGACTTGTGTATCACAATGTCACATTCAGGCAGGTAACGTCCTTTCACTACACCCGTAAACTGGTTTATCGTCAGTACAAATATTTACTCTCTTCAATAACGGAATAAATTCAAGGTAGTGTTTCTTCGATACAAGTTTTCATTTTCTAGTTGACATACTTGCCATGTTTCAAGTGAGGATTGTTTTAACATAGGTGAAAAAACATAAAAGAGCATCAAACGAATATTTTCCCCCAAAAGTAATTTATCATCTTTTTTGTTTGTTTGTTGTTTAAAACTGCTCACAGCAATATTCCAGTCATATGATGGCAATCAATTTTAGAACTGTGTATGTGTAATATATTGATAAATTTTATTTTTTTTATTCATATTTCTAATCTATCCAAACATCAAAGGCGTCCAACTATGACTGCCAGTTCAGTTCAGCTCTCTCTCTCCCCCTCTCTCTCTTCCTCTTTCTCCCTCTCTCTCTCTCAATCATCATCAACAATGGCTACATATTATTCCATCTAAACCCTGAAACATTTTAAAGGTCATCAGTCAATCAGAACAAATTCTCACACTACTTAAATATCATTAGGACCAGCAGACAGAACATGACATGACACATGAACAGTTAATTGTGGTCAAGTCTGCCCCTGACATGGACAAGCTGAATCTGTCACGGTAACAACAGCCCTGCTGCAGATGCTGCCTGCCTGCCTCCCAGCGACAGGACAGGAAGGACTGTTGCTGTGCTATTGATTACAACAGTAGCCACATCACACTCAATGTACTTCCTATAAACTCATAGACCTGCACAGGGCGCACACCAACTTACCTGGACTTGCATACAGGTAATATTTTCTTTTCTTGATGCTATCGTTCTAGTTTGTTATTGTTTGTTGTTTAACACTCTACTTACTTAGCAATAGTCCAGCCATACGATGACGGTCTGTAAATAATCGAGTCTTGACCAGACAATCCAGTAATTGACAACATGAGCATCGGTCCATGCAATTAGGATCAATGACATGTATCAACCAAGTCAGCGAGTCTGACCACCCGATCCTGTTAGTCAACTCTTACGACAAGCATAGTCGCCTTTTACGGCAAGCATGGGTTGCTGAAGACCTATTCTACCCCGGATCTTCACGGGTCACAGGTAAAAGTGTGTGAGATGGGTGAAGCTGCTTTTAGCATTATTCCAGCTCTATCCTGGGATATGAAAAAGATATTATTCAATATTCTCATCCGGAGATCCAAGTTCTAGAGCTCATCGATCCAACCCCTTAATCAACTGACCCTACAGGTAAGACATAGACCAAGGTCTACACAGGTAATGTCATCTCAGGCAGGTTGTTAATACAGGTAAAGCATACCTGGACTAAGGTCCTTATTACTGTTATACAGGTAAAAAGTCTGGTCGTTACAGGTAAGACTATGCACCTGTGAGTTAATACTTGTTAATTAATGACACACATTGTGGCTATGGCAGCTCCTCTATCATACAACATTCTCTCGCTAAGGAATTTACTTCTGTCTTACTAGGCATTTCGACAGCTATCATATACCTGTCCCTGGACTGAAGCTGACTATCCTTGCTTCACAGCCGACACAGCAGTAATATCTACCTGACTCGTTAGATACGTGAGTTAAAGTTTGAACATTTACCTGTATTTGACAAACGAGTGAAATGTCGAGGACGGGTATAACCTGACGTAATCAGAATAGTTAGGTTGACAACTGAACCAGGTGAACGTAAGGAATGTCTTGACATACGCCAGGTAAGATTACAGGAACTTAATGATATGCAGGTAAGATTTACCTGGCCTAACGAACGATCACAGGTAAGAGGTGCCTGGCTGATGAAGAGTGCTGTAACAATCATATCAAAAGCAGTCGATTGGTCTTTTGTTTGGTTCATAAATTTCTTTTGGCATTCACAGGGGTGGGTCTAACAGGTATTAAAATGGTCCTTGGCAAATCCTGTTCAGTTACTACAAAGCTGGGACAAGTCTTGACATTGTTATAAGCCTACAATAGCCCAGGCATAAAGATAAGCTGGGGACGGCTTCATTAACATGGACTACCGCGGTGGGGAGACCGCATGCAATACAGGATAGAGGTGAGTACTGTGAGAGTTCCATTAGCATCGTCAACTACAGATGTACCCGGTAGTATTCTATAGTGAACAATAGAGATGGTTAAGGACAAATTGGATAATTGTACTTCCCTTAGTTTAACATGGACTTACTACAGTTGTAGGGGTAATATCACTTTGGGGAACGTGGCACAGGATGTTAATAAATCTGCAAAGTTAATTCGCTTGAATTGAGACAATAAATATGTACAAAAGAATTTCTCTCCCTCTCTCATCCTCTCACACTCTTTCTCTCACACACACAGACACACACACACACAGACACACACACACAGACACACACCACACACACACCACACTGTCTCTTCCATCTCTCACACTCTATTCTCTCTTTCACACTCTTCCCCCTCTCTTTCACTCCATTTTCTCTAATACACCCTCTCTCTCTCTCACCCATACATCTACACAACCGCTGCTGCTATTGAGATACAATCGCCCTTGAAATGAATGCAATAATTCATTTAAGGCAATCAAACTGTCACAATACGATCAATAGGTATCAACATGACACACGTAATGATATACCATGCTCCAGTCGACAATATGTGATGAGATAGAGAAGTTTCAAAATAAGGGCAGAGTTTGTCGATTAAAACACTAGGGAACAACTTCTCCAACTTATACAACTTTCAAAATACTGAAGTCTAAGATACCCAAGTCTGTCCATGGATAAATAAAGAACCAAACTCAATATTCGGTAGGAAGGTTTTTCCATGATGTAATTGATATCAGTGTTGTTTATCATTAGAGTCCTAAGTGTGTTCACATGTTGAAAGTTCGACTAAACATAGGAGTCTTGTGATGACACCATGTCTCAGTAGGGGGCGTGTTTCAGCTCTTAATGCTCTCCTGCTTGTTGAAATAACACACGGAGCAGATGAAGATGACTGGAGATGATGGCAACAGATGCTGCCACAAATATTGTCCTTTGATGGATCAGTTTCATGAAACAAAACACAACCTCGTAAAAGTTCTCCAAGACATGATGAGCCTACAGTGTTATATCCAGATGGTGAATATTGATCATAACGCCCTACAAGCAATTTTGCATCATGTATACAAGGACAACAATTCAGATGTAAATGTTGGATGGATCAATTTGAAGTCTCTCACACAGATGCTGGAACAAAAATATCTGAAAATACCATGCATGTCATGGGCGGATACAGAGGGGGGTGTGGAGGTTCCTTTTTATTTCGAAAAAAATCTTTATTTCTGTATAAATTACCACCAAAGACAATAAATAGATCTTAATTGTGCACCCCCCCCTTTTAAAAATGCATGTCTACATTACTTTGGCAAGACAAGATTTCTTCAGTCTCAGGGTTTTTAAAAACAAAGAGATTCTCAGAGATCCTTTTGACAATATAAAAAGACAGATTACCAAAGAAATCTTAAAATATTTTCATTTCAGAGATTAAATATTAGCCTGCACTTTGAACAGTATTACAGTTATATCTTGATGTGTGTCGGCTTTAAGTGGGAGGAAAGCCCAAAGGGGCCCAGGTTGTGGTTGTGGTTGCTGATGAGGATGAAATTGTGACCTGGATCTGAACTCAAACCTACTCCATGAGAAGCAAATACACAAACCATAGGACCACCCTTGACAAACTCAAATACTTAACAGCCATAACTAAATTGTTCCTTACAAAATAAACATTTGCACTGTTTCAAAAACACTGTCACATTTATTGAGGAAATATTTTCGAGAGACATCTGCGCGTTCAAGCAATTTTGTGTTTATGGAGAAAAAAGAACAAGATAGTTTTTCCTGATATTCGAAACAGAACAAGATGGCTGACATCAATTAGGGAACCGCCAACTTCTCAATAATTGGCCTGTAAAAAAATTATTATCCCTTGTGTCAGAAATATCTGAGTGCTTCATCTATAGACACAAATTAGCATGATAATATTTCCCTTACCACTGTTTCAATAGGTTGTCATTTCAAGTTTTAAACTTCAACTGCGAGAGAGAAAAGCAAATATTTCTGAAGCTGAAACACTGACCTGATCATATTTGCCACCCAACATGAGTATGATATTTGCAGCTTGTGCAATTCACAAATTCAAAATTAAATTCTTCCTTTCAAAACATCCATCTTGAAAGAGTATTCATGAAAATGCAATGTCACATATATGTTAAGGTGACATTTAAGTGAAGCACATTCTATCGCGATCGACATGCATCTAAACTGATACGAATGTTCGTAAAAATTCCCAAATGAGAAAAAAGAAATCCTAATTAATGTTAGCATAATTAAGACTAACTTGATGGCTGAGACGACTTGTGTGTCATGCATACGGTAACAAAAAGGGGGACCCGTGAAGATCAGGGGTAGAATTGGTCTTCAGCAACCCATGCTAACGGGAAACTACTCTTGTCATAAGAGACGACTAATGGGATCAGGTGACCACGCAGGCTTGCTGACTTGGTGGATGCATGTCATCAATCCCAATTGCGTGGATCGATGCTCCTGATGTCAATCACTGTATTGTCTGGTCCAAACTTGATTATTTACAGACCGCCGTCATATAGCTGGGATATCGCCGAGTGCAGCGTTAAATTTAACAACAAACAAAAGCATGTCATCGTATCCCAATTGCGTAGAGCGATGCTCAAGATGTCAATCAATGGATTGTCTAGGCCAGATTTCACTATTTACAGACTGCCATCATATAGTTTGAATATTGCCAAGTGCGGCAAATGCATTGTTAAAATACTATGTTGAAATACATCTGAATTCAAGAAAAATGATAGATATGAATAAATCCCAATTGTGAACAAAAGATCCCCCCCCCCCCCCCCCCTCCCCCGAGAGTACTTAGAAGCCAAGACGAATCCCTGTAGTTTTTTAGCTACCTTTTATCATTATCAAGTGCGACTTCTCAATTTTTCTTGAGTTGAACCGATCAAATTCCTGAGAAACAGCTGCATATAGGCCCAACATAGAGTATACAAAGCATGGTTATTACCATTGAATCATTTACACCAATGAACGTCAAGCTGATGTAAAACTTAAGAACATAGAAGAAAATGGTTTCAACATTTGTATGATTGGTCAACCATCTGCCACATTTCCTTCAGGAATAGGAAGCATGGCTGTTCAATGACCCCCAGCTGACCATATGTGGCAGCAAGATACAAGAACCATATTCCTGAACCCCTCATCACCTTCACAACAGCTGTGCTAACATCAATACAATCCAAGATGGCTGCCATTCAGAGCAGACGGCTTGATTGACAGAAAGGGTGTGCCGGGAGATTTCTGGCCACTTGGCCAGATACTTTGGTACATCTTTCACTGAAAGTAAGTCCATAGGCGTGTATGACAGTGACCAACTTACTTTGAATTGTTTCTGGATGATTTCTAACTGGATAATTATCCAATATCCGTACCAAGATAATCATCCTCTGTTCTGGATCTAATTTTGAGGTAAGTTCAGTATAGAATATTCATTAAATGGACAAGGCATCGACAAATTGGCAGTTTCGGCAAATGTCTTTTTAGTTTTTTGTTTATGATTTATATCAATCCAGGGACATATAGGCATGCAAATATCGAAAAATCTTTATGTGCAAAATAGTGTTTGTAAAAGTTTTTTTGGGAATATTTTTGACAAAATATAATATTCAGGTATTTTTAATATTGCATTCAGTAACATAATGCTTCTTTCCCCTTTATAATTGCTGTCTCAATGAAATACAAGTCACCTAAACAAAGCCATATATTTGTTTTACCTATATTAAATTGATGCGGGAACATGACTTCCCAGTTGGTTTCTTTCACTGACATTTGATGCAACACATGATTTCAGAATGACACAGAGACAAAGCAACAGCTTTGTACAATTTCAGTTTATAATATTTAAAAAATATTTCCATAAAACCTCCTGAATACATGACAACTGACAATATTACTGTAAATTAGGGCTGGGACAGGTAACTCGGGTACCCGGGTCGGGTGGGTACTGAGTAGGACCCGGGTACCCACAGGACTACCAGGACCCGTGGTTAGTCACCTGATTATATTGTTTTATGGCAAAAACTATCTAGAACTCTATGGTTACACTATAAGTTATAAATGTTCTCAATTCTTTCTGACTTTGCACATATTCCTTCGGACTTTATATGTTTGCATAAAGATAAAACATCAGTCAACATCAGTGTATGTATCATGACCAGATTGGATTATACGTGTATCTAAATCTATTTTGACAGGAGTACGGTCAAACTATTCCCAATCGCACATGTTTTACCTATCTCTTGAGACCTGCAGTGGGTACCCGGGTAGGGTCAGGTAAAAGGGGGTAGGGTACCTGGGTAGTAAATTTGGACTCGTCCCAGCCCTACCGTAAACGACCTACTAAACATATACAGAAAACAGAATCTGAACTCAGTTGGAAACTGTGCCAATCACATACATGTGGGGAGTGTTATATATATGGACAAACATATAAATTCAACATCTGACTTTGACCACGTACTCAATGTCATTTTAACATTGAACGTTTATAGTCAATTACAAATCTGGGCTGAGGCTTCAACTGGCATTGTCCAGACTATAAAGCTTAGTACTATTAATGTATCAATGACTATGCTTTACAAATATAACCATGAGCCTATTATCCGAAATCATGACAGTGTAAAATAGCGAAATCGTGACAGGACTGAAAATCAGCTTTC